>NC_136984.1:6563904-6648235 GCF_032717465.1 Coenobita brevimanus | reverse complement strand
GTTGAAAGTCTTTACTAGGAGGTCTCCAGTATTTCCAAGTTTTTTTTTACTTGTTCCACCTCTCCCTCACAGTGGTCAATCACCTTATTGACAATGAAGGGATTGAGTCTGGACAGGAGAGTGGAACCTAGAGCATGAAAGCGTTACATACAGCTCGCATTCCTCAAGGGGAACGTCAAGTGGGGGTCGAGTCTGGCGTTCGTCAGTCTGGGGGTGGGTCTGTCACGGCAGGACAATTGTCGTCAGGACCTACCTCCCCTGAAGGGGGAGGCAGTAGGGGCGTCCGCCATAGATTACCCATTTCCCCCTCACGAGGGAAGTGGGAAGAAAGAGAAAAACGAGCAAGAGACAAAGTACCTGGGAAAGACACACCCTAGTCATGAGATTACCTCTCTCAAACCACTCTCGGGAGGATGCGCCCTGCGTGTTACTCCCACCCCAGAAGCGATCAGTGGGGGTACACTCCAGAGATGAGTGCAAGCATGAAGGCAATGTCAGGAAACATTATATAGACACTTACTATATCTCTAAAGGGCTGAAGGAGGAAAATTAGTATTAGCTAACCTACCTTTTATTCACGCTATGTACAAAAAATGCCGGTGGAGGCAGCCCCTGCAAAGCTAGAGAACCAGAGAAACACGTCCGTACTCCCCCACGACCATGCATCAAAGTCCCTAGCCTTCATCGTACTAAAGATGTGAACTATACCAAGACTTTGATGTGGCTTCAAGTTCATACTCGTCAGTTGTTTTATGCCACACTGATGTTAGCCGCTTATTCCTGCTGCCAGGTTGATAGGCCAAGATTTTTTTTTTTCCAGTGGTCATGTCTCTACCGGATACGTTTATGTGAAGCTGCAATACGTGGTGAATGTTTTTGGCGTATCCAGATTGTGCCACAATTCCAGGAGGCTCGAATGGTGAGTGAATGGGAAGCTATGGCCCATTGGACTGGGCAAATTTGGGCTGTCTGGACGTTGGTACTCCTCACCCCTGCCCTAAGGTGGGAAAAGAAGGTTCCGATGTGATGATGATGATTCAGTGGTCATGTCCCTCAGGAAGCCGTATAAAAGCTGATGGTGGCTGTTCCCTTCGCTTCACCCACCCTGTACTGATTACCGGTGGTGTGGGAGGTGGATGGAAAAGCTGATGACAGGGAGTGCTAGAGCTCCCGTTTACATCAGCCCTCAGGACTAGTTACTGACCATCCCCCTTTGCTGAACTTTTTCAGTCCTTCTCAGTTACACAGAGGAAGTAGGCCAGCATGCTCTCCAGTACAAATTTTCTCTTAACTATCTTCACCAAGCCCCCTACATGCTTGAGTACACACTACACTTCCTATTCAAAATTCACCAAAAATGGCGTCCAATTTATCAAGCCTCGGAGTCCCCAGGGAGGGGACCATATAATGCCCCCACCATCTGCCCCTCTCCCGGTGACGACTCCAAGGTGCCTGGAACCACTGTCCTGACTCTCTTCTTCTTCATTTCCTGCAACGTTCGCTGCCTTTCCTCCGCTAACTTTCGATCTGTTGAGCTTCCCACCTCTCCCTCCTCTAACCCTCACCTTCTTTTTCTAACGGAGACTCAGCTGTCTTAGGCAACTGACAGCAAACCCTTTTCTGTATCCTCCTACTTTTTCTCTATACTCATTTCAATTAGCCAAAGGTGGCTGTTGTGTATATATACGCAACGACTTATCTTACTCTCGTGTTCCTGAACTTGATTCTTCTGAATTCTCCACACTCTGGCTTCGGCTTTCACTGTCATTCTCTGACTAAATATATCCGTGCTGTTTACTTATCCCCTATTTCTACTGACTATCAAAAATTCTTCAGACTATCTTACTTCCCCCCCTGACGATGGAACACATTCTATCCATTTCTTCCTTTCTCTCTGAAATCTCCATTCTTGGAGATTTCTAAATGTTCACCACCACCTTTGGCTCTCCTCTCCTTTCACGGATCCACCTGGTGAACAAGTCTACATCTTTTCCATTCTTAATGACATAGTGCAGCTTGTACAGCACCTTACCCGTATCCCTGATGGTCTTGGAGAGAGTTTCAACATGCTTGACCTCTTCCTGACAACGAATCCTTCTGCTTACGCTGCAAATCTTTCCTCCCCGTTGGGCTTCTCCGATCACAACCGTGTTACCTCAACCTGTCCTATTGCTCCAGCACAGCCTGTGGACCCTCGAAAGTAATGTCGGCTGTGGCACTTTGAAGCTGCTGAGTGGGAGGCCCTTAGGCAGTCCTTCTTTGATTTTCCCTGGAATGATTATTGCTTCCATGGCCGTCAGCCATCTGAGTGTGCCTTGCGCATTACGGAGGTTATTCTCTCGGGCATGGAAGCATACATTCCTTTCTCATATTCTTTGACTAACGCAAGAAAGCCTTGGTTTAATCACACTTGTTCTAATGCTGTCCGCAACAAGGAGAGGGCCTACAAAAGGTACCGGAGCCAACCCATCCCTGAATCACATCATCTTTACGTTTCTGCCTGGAATCGTGCTAAGTCAGTTCTTCGCTCTACTAAAAATAATTTCATCCATACTAAATGCTCTCAACTCTTCCCGCTCCTTCTGGCACCTTGCCAAAAATCTTTCTAACAACTTTACCTCATCATCCTTCCCTCCTCTTTTGTACTCTGATGGTTCTGTAGCTATTTCTTCTACTGATAAAGCAGATCTCTTCGCACAGACTTTCTCCTCCAATTCCACCTTAGACTATTCCGGTGCTGTTCCTCCATCACTTCCCCCCTCTGACTTCCTCATGGCTGACATTAAAATTTCTTCAGTTGATGTATTTTCTGCCATCACTGGCCTCAGTACTAACAAGGCATATGGGCCTGATGGGGTCCCTCCTGTTGTTCTCAAGAACTGTGCTTCTGTGCCTACACCCTGCCTAGGCAAACTCTTTCGCCTTTTGTCTGTCAACTTGTACCTTTCCTTCTTGCTGGAAGTTTGCTCTCATTCAGCCAGTCCCAAAGAAGGGTGACCACTCCCAACCCTACAACTATCGTCCAATTGCTTTAACGTCCTGTATTTCAAAAGTTTTCGAGTCAATTCTTAATAGAAAAATTTTAAGGCATCTTTCC
Source organism: Coenobita brevimanus (assembly GCF_032717465.1). NCBI lineage: Eukaryota > Metazoa > Arthropoda > Malacostraca > Decapoda > Coenobitidae > Coenobita > Coenobita brevimanus. The sequence goes on along the minus strand of NC_136984.1, from coordinate 6,645,138 downwards.
TATCACAACCTTCTTTCCGATCGTCAGTACGGGTTCCGTCAGGGACGCTCCACTGGCGATCTTCTCACCTACCTTTCAGACTCCTGGTCATCCTCCTTTCGGGACTTTGGCGAGATCTTTGCCATTGCACTTGACATCTCAAAGGCTTTCGATCGAGTCTGGCATAAATCTTTAATTTCCAAACTGCCCTCCTACGGTTTCTATCCTTCTATCTGTGCCTTCATCGCTAGCTTCCTTTCTGGTTGTTCTATAGCTGCTGTTGTAGCCGGCCATCGTTCCTCTCCTAGATCTATTAACAGTGGTGTTCCTCAGGGCTTTGTCCTATCACCATCTCTCTTCTGAGCTGTACATCTAACCCTATCCACTCATACGCTGATGACTCCACCCTTCACCTTTCCATTCGGTTCCCGCAACGCCCATCTCAACAGTTACTTCAAGAAACAAGGGATGAGGCTATGGCACGCCTAATGCCTGACTTGGCTCGTATCTCTAACTGGGGTAAAAATAATATGGTTGTCTTTAATGCATCTAAGACTCAGTTCTTACACCTATCAACCCGACAAAATCTTCCACAGGTTTACCCACTAATGTTTAATAATATTCAGCTTAATCCTGCATCATCCTTGAACATGCTTGGGGTTTCATTTACTCAGGACTTATCTTGGAAAGATCATATTACATCTCTTGTAAAATCTGCTTCCAAGAGATTGGGTGTGCTAAGCCGACTCCGTTCTTTCTTTACCCCTGCACAATTGTTGACTCTATACAGGGGTTTTATCCGCCCCTGTGTGGAGTACAACTCTCATGTGTGGGGAGGCTCCCCACATGCAGCTCTTCTCAATAGGGTGGAGTCAAAGGCTTTTCGTCTCATTAACTCTCCTCCTCTTACTGACTCCCTTCAACCTCTGTCTCTTCGCCGCACTGTTGCATCTTTATCTCTTTTCTATCGCTATTTTAATGGTCACTGCTCCTCTGAACTGTCTGCTTGCATTCCTCCACCTCTACGACGGGCGCGTAGCACCCGTCTGGCAGCAAACTCTCATCCTTTTTCTGTCCAACTCTCTAATGCAAGAGTTAACCGTTACTCCCAGTCTTTCAATTATGCAACAGGTCAGCTCTGGAACTGTCTCCCTCTGTCTGTATTTCCTGCTGCCTATGATCTCCAGTCTTTCAAACGCAGTGTGTCCAGGCATCTCAAAATGATCGGATCTTGAATTTGGCTCTATATTGTATTTTGTTTTTCTCTTGGAGGGAACTGTTACTGTGGGCTCATGGCCTTTGGTTCCTTCTTCCTCGCATAAAAAAAATAAATAAATACACTGGGTTCCTGGCTCATCCTCTTAATTTTATGGTAGAGTAAACTTATCAAACTGTTTTCTTGACCCCGGATATGCAACCTTACTAATCATAACACTGTAGGAAACCTGGGGTAGGATATTCCCACGGAAAAAAAAGAAAATAGTTGTTATGCATTTACTGAGCCTCAAAAGTACATGAAATCTTAAACCATTGTGCTTCCTTTTTAACCTGAACTGAATATCAGATAATTTTCTGTGAAAAAAAAAAAAATGTACACATACCCGGAAAGTATCGTTACACCTCTTGCGTGAAACAAAATGTGACCACGACCGAAAGCGTCGAACATAGGCCGGCGAGGAAATATCCTAGTGGGCCTGCTATCAAATTTTTCGTTCGTGGTGTCACTTTGTTTTGCGCGAGAGGTGAAACGATACTTTTGCTGGTGAGTGTACACAGAGCATATTGTAGAGGAAATGCTTTTCAGTTTCGTGGGCGATAACCTGGGATATATAATTCCAATAAGCACAAGCACCTAGGAGCAGGGGTAGACATAAGACGCCGCCACCTGCAAAGAGGGTCTAAGGGCGGGTGAAGGCAGAGGGAAGCAAAGATCCGCAGCTCACGTAATTACCACGTAACCACCAATGACGCAGTTAGTGAGATATTATTACCCCAGTCTGCCCCTCCAGGATTAATTGCTTACCTGCACTTTTCATGTGGTTGTCTGTGCACTGTTATTCTTAACAATCTGTTATGAGGCTTCCAAACAACCATGATTTGTCCTCAAATATCAGTTTTATACAGGATAAGATATACAGTAATAGGGTAAAGTGAGTGTCAATTACAATATTCGACTTATTAATTTCCACTGACATCATTCAAAAAATTTAACTCAATATATCATCTGCATTCATGTAGTTCCACCATACCTACACTTATGCTTGCTTCATTAACAAAAGTCTTTGCTTCTCAGTAATATTTAGTCTTAACTCATTCATTTCTACACATATATGCCCCTTGTTTAACTCTAACATTATGGGCATTTTTTTTTTTTTTTTAATGCAAGGAAGAGGGAACCAAAGGACAGGAGCCTGCAAATTGTTCCCTCCAAGAAAAAAACAAAAACAAAACAACAGAGCCAATTCAAGATCCGTTCATTTCGAGATGCCTGGACACACTGCGTTTGAAAAACCGGAAAGCATAGGCAGTAGGAAATGCAGACAGGGGGAGACAGTTCCAGTGTTAACCTGTTGAATGCATGAAGGACTGGGAGTAACGGTTAATTCTTGCTTTAGAGAGCTGGACAGAAAAAGGATGAGGGTTTGTTGCTAGACGGGTGCTACGCGCCCTCTGTACAGGTGGAGGGATGCAAGCAGACGGTTCAAAGGAGCAGTGACCACTGAAGTAGCAATAGAAAAGAGATAAAGATGCAACAGTGCGGCGAAGAGGCAGAGTTTGGAGACGGCCAGGAAGAGGAGGTGAGTTAATGAGACAAACAGCCTTAGACTCCACCTTGTTGAGAAGAGCTGTGTGTGGGGTCTCCCCACACGTGAGAGTTGTGCTCTGTACAGGGGCGAAAAAAACGTGTATAAAGTCAACAACTGTGCAGGGGTAAAGAAAACATGGAGTCGGTATAGCACACCTCATCTCTTGGAAGCAAGTTTTACAAGAGAGGTAATATGATCTTTCCAAGATAAATCGCGAGGGAATGAAACCCCTAGTATGTTTAAAGATGATGCAGGATTGAGCTGAATATTGTTAAAAATTAGAGGATACACCTGTGGAAGATTTCGTTGGGTTGGTAAATGTAAGAACTGAGTTTCTGAAGCTTTGAAAACAACATGATTACTTTCATCCCAGTCTAAGATACTAGACAAGTCAGACATTAGGGGTGCCATAGCCTCATCCCTTGTTTGTTGAAGTAACTGCTGATAAGGACGCTGTGGGAACCGAATGGAAGGGTGAAGGGTGGAGTCATCAGCGTATGAATCGATAGGATTAGATATACAGCTTAGAAGGTCATTGATGCATAAAAGGAACAGAGTTGGTGATAGGACAGAGCCCTGAGGAAAACCACTGTTGATAGATCTAGGAGAAGAACGATGGCCGTCTACAACAACTATAGAACGACCAGAAAGGAAGCAATAGATAGAAGGCACAGATAGAAGGACAGAAACCGTAAGAGGATAGTTTGGAAATTAAAGATTTATCCCAAACTCGATCAGAAAGCCTTTGAGATGTCAACAGCAATGGCAAAGCTTTTGCCAAAGTCCCGAAAGGAGGATGACCCGAAGTCTGAAAGATAGGTGAGAAGATCGCTAGTGGAGCGTCCCTGACGGAACCCATACTGACGATCTGAAAGGTTATGATAGGAAAGATCCTTTAAAATTTTTCTGTCAAGAATAGACTCGAAAACTTTTGAGACACAGGATATAAAGAAAATTGGCGATATTTAGAGGGTTGGGAATAGTCACCCTTCTTTGGGACTGGCTGAATGAGAGCAAGTTTCCAGCAAGAAGGAAAGGTACAAGTTGATACACAAAGGCGAAAGAGTTTACCTTGGCAGGGTGTAAGCACAGAAGCACAGTTCTTGAGAACAACAGGAGGGACCCCATCAGGTCCATATGCCTTGTTAATAATGAGGCCAGTGATGGCAGAAAATACATCAATTGAAAAAATTAAGGTGTCAACCAAGATAAAGTCCAAGGAGGGATGTGATGGAGGAACAGTACAGAAATCATCTAAGGAAGAACTGGAGGAGAGAAAGTCTGTGGGATGAGTTCTGCTTTATCAGCAGAGGAAATAGCTACAGAGCCATCAGAGTGGAGAAGTGGATGAAAAGATGAAAGGTAAAGTTATTAGAAAGGTTTTTGGCAAGGTGCCAGAAGGAGCGGGAAGAGTTAGAGTTGGAGAGCTCAGAGCATTTGGTACGAATGAAATTATTTTTAGCAGAGCGAAGAACAGACTTAGCACGATTCCCAGCAGAAACATAACAGAGATGAGATTCAGGGGTGGGATTTCTCCGGCACCTTTTGTAGGCCTTCTTTATGTTGTGGACGGCGTTTGAACGTGTGATTAAACCTTTTTTTTTTTTCATTTGTCATAGGATATGAGAAAGGAATGTATGTTTCCCTGCCCGAGAGAATAACCTTCGTAATGCACAAGGCACACTAAGATGGCTCTCGGCCGTGGAAGCAATATTCATTCCAGAGAAAATAAAAGAAGTACTGCCTGAGGGCATCCCATTCAGATCGATGATTTTCAGGTATCAGTATCATTCCTGCTGGCCATTTTTCCGCTTGGGATCGCTTTGCACGTTGGGTGGCACACACTGGACATTATTAATCAAAGGTGAGCATGTCGTACCTCTTGCGACCAATTAAGAGCAGTCATAAATGTCCACGTGAAAACACTGTTACCGTTTACTACTAACAGTGACAAGAAACAGTATAGATGATAAGAGACACGAAGACCCTGATGGTTTCTGAGTGGCTGATGATTTGAACTCCATTGTGTCTCTCTCACCAGCGGTCTATTGGTTACCATGTTTGTAATAGTCTTGGACCATTTTGACTCCTGTGTCGAAGTGATACAGATGTGATATCATACTGAAATTTCTAAAATATTACACATAAAAAGCATAACCATACGAATCGCATGGTTTTATGTATTTATTTTATTTCATTTTTGGTGCTTTTAGACTCCTTACTTGTACCACAGTTCTTGCCATCGTCGAACTGAACTGGCTTTTATTTGGTTTATTGAACACTGAAGCTGGTCACTTTTATATATTAAGGTCTGACTAGTATTCATTTTTATAAACATCGTTTGTACTGAGAGTTTATGTGTATTTGAAATTTCATATTTTGTAACTTTAAACATTTAACATAATGCGAGGAGACATGCACATTAAAAGGACGGTCAAAAGTATTCAATTTTATTAGTGACATTTATTGTTCGCGAGTATTTAGTAGACTTGCGTGCTCTGTGCTCTTACCAAATCTTATACGGTTACCCAGACATGTATAATAATAACGGCAATTAGGTTAAAGGTTCGGACCCAGCAGAGTTAGGTTCTCAAGCTAGGTAGCAGACGACATCTAGAAGTTTCCCATTACACGCCCTCCACGGTGGGATGTATTTTTCAGATCGCTATAACGACTTAACTATTGATTTGTTTATTAGTTTCTCCCAAACTTTACCAGAACGTGTGTGTCTAATGATGTACGTGCAAGTATTAAAAAAAGAAGACCAATTAAAGCATACTTTCTTCTCAGCATGAAAGGAAAATAAGAGTAACAGTGATTATCATTTCCATTTCGATAGACCATAATCTCAACAGAGGGTATAGCCTATGAATATGTTATTATGATCAATATGGACAAATTTAAGAGAGTATGTTCATGAATTGTAAATAATTAAGATTATTATTCATTTTATTTCATTCTAGCTACATTTGGCATGTCTGAAACAATGCCACGCCCTTTGGTGACCCAAAAGGTACTTATTTTTCTTTATATTTATAGGGTAGTGTTCGGAAACTCCCTGTACTGTTGTTTGCAGATGATACTGTGTTGTTAAGTGAAGACGAAGGGGAGCTGCAAGGCTTGGTGAATGAGTTTGGGAGTGTGTGTAAGAAACGGAATCTAAGGTGAATGTAGGGAAGAGTAAAGTTATGGTCTTCGAGAGAAGTGAAGTCAGTGAATGTACAGTGAGGTTGGATCAGGAGGAAATGGAAAATGTGAGTACGTTTAAGTACTTGGGCAGTGTGATGAGTAAGGATGGAAGTTTGGAGGGTGAAGTGCTTGAGAGGGTACAACAAGGAAGAAAGGTTGCTGGTTCCTTGAAAGCAGTGATAAGAAACAGGGGAGTGAGAATGGAAGTGAAAAGTTACATGACAATATTGTATTACCAACTCTAACATAAGGAAGTTAAGCTTGGACCTAGTTGAAGGGACACAAATCAAGAGTGAGAGCAGTGGAAATGAGCTATTTGAGAGAAGCCTGTGGAGTCACATGGGGAGACAGACTGACAAATGAGGATGTGAAGGAGTGTTGTGGTGTGGATATGGATGTGATTGGAAGCGTTGGGGGAAACACATTGAGGTGGTTTGGCCACGTGGAGAGGATGGAGAGTGAAAGACTGACGAGGAGAGTGTATGTGAGTGAGGTGGAGGGGGAGAGAGGGAGGGAGAGGCCAAGGATGAGTTGGAGGGATGGAGTGGAGAGGTATATGAGAGAGGGGTGTGTGAACTGGGAGCAGGGCAATGAAATGGCGGGGGACAGGTAGACATGGAGGTGATTTGTTTGTGTCCACCCCGGTATGGGATTGAGGCGTCTGGCAATAGATAGATAGATAGATTTATAGGGTCTCTAGTTTTGACCGCCATAATGGGAGCAGATTAACGCAGCCGTGATTCTGTAGCTTTTGTTATAGTTGCAGCTACAGATTATTCGTATACATGTTTCTCCTCCAGTTGTTGACTCTCTCTCTCTCTCTCTCATTGATATGAAGTAAGAAAGTTACCTAAAGATTAAGAAAACCCTCAGTTTCCGACAGAACTTCACTGAACATGTGTGCTTTTTGGATCTCATTAGGCAGCATTCCACGTCACAGGGTGCAATCACGAAAGATAAACTCGTCAGAATTATCGTAAATAAATGGAGGTCTTTGCTCACCTTCTGGCTCTCAGATGTAACCGTAATAACACGGCGGTCACTAATGAGGGATGGTTTAGATAATTGATAAGCGTTGCTGATATTTATTACTGTCAGAGTCTGGGTTTACCTAGTGAGAGGGTAACTCATCTGAGGCAGGAATTCACAGTCGGTAACAATATTTCGCCAAATATTTTACCCCCTCTTCTTCTCAGTTTCTACCAACTAATCATCGTTAACTGAGGTTTGGTATGCCCCTCTGTCCAAAAATGATTCTCACTGATATGGGGCGTTAGTGGAGAATGTGGCGGTCATATCATTGCTGTCCAGTAGACGCAGTGAACTAGTAGGCGAACTTCTGTTCCCGACTGTGCTCTCATTAAGCATCAGTAATTAGTTATGCTTGTACACCTGTGAGCCAGCCCCTTGCATATGTACGTATATATCTATGTGTACATATGTGTATGTGTATAGATATTATGTATAAAATTATGAATATATAGAGTATCTATCTATCTATATCTATCTATCTATCTATCTATCTATATATATATATATATATATATATATATATATATATATATATATATATATATATATATATATATATATATATATATATATATGTATGTATGTATATCTATCTATCTATCTATCTATATATATATATATATATATATATATATATATATATATATATATATACAGTATATATATATATATATATTGTTAGGGAACAGAGAGAGATAATGAACACTTCAAGTGAGAATACTAAAATCACTACTGTCATGCAAAGTTCCAGGTTCAAAACAAAAGACTTAGGTAAAATTACAAGTTAAAGTTTAATGCTCAAACTAACAACTAAACATTCAGGACTCATAAGGATAATGTAATGGCAAAACAGGTTACATATATCGTTAACTGCAATAGCCTCTATTAACACGAATTTAGCATGAGCAAATTTATCTAAGTCAGCCCTGATAAAATGAGAAAACCGGATAATGCTGAGTTAAAGCAAGATATAATATTCGTACAGATACAAAATATTACTAATACTGGCTGACAGTATGGAACCAATATGAATCATAAAAACTTTACCAGGCTTACAAATTAACGCCTGAGGCTATACAGTACAAGAAAAATGGTAATAACACTTATACTAAAATTATACAGCAGCTAGATGGCTGGAGACTTCCTGAGCACTCACAAAAATAATAATATACTGTAAAGGGGAGGACAGAGATGTGAACATAATGAGGAGTAGATCTAAGTGGCAACTTATGCAGAGACTGAGCTTATTATACAGGGGCTGGCAGAGCTTGATTCAACTTGTAAGAAGGACGCACAAATGAAGGCATAGGGGATGAAGAGTTGACAATCCTGCTCTGAATAACAGAAAGAATGACTTACTCTACTATAAGGGGAGAAGGGGGGAGTGAGGTAGAACACGCAAGCCTGGTCACTATGGAAGCCACGTGGCGAATTGTGAACAAACACGCAGCATACTGTACATTAGGATCATACAAAGGATGATGCACTCATGAACAAAACTGTATCATAAGTTAGAATTATATAAGGGATGATGAAATCATAGGCTATGTAACACCTCCCCACAAAGAAAAAGAAATTTACAAAGGAAATTTCTTATTACTCTAAAACAATCTGTCTAAAGTCTAGATAAGCAATCTGCAATAACATTTTCTTTCCCCTTGACATGTTATATGTCTAATGAATACTCCTGAAGAAGAAGAGTCCTTGTTGTCAATCTCTGATTTTTTTCTTTAAACTTACTAAGGAATTTCAGTGGGTTATGATCGGTACAAATGACTATGGGGTCAAAACCAGAACACAAATAAAATGAAAAATACTGTAAACCCAAAATCAAGGCCAAAAGCTCTTTCTCAATAGTTGAGTAGTTCTTTTGAGGTGGAGTGAACTTCTTACTGTAATAAGATACAGGGTGTTCAATACCCTGATCATCCTCTTGCAGCAAAACAGCCCCAGCTCCTGTATCACTTGTGTCAACAGCCATCTTAAAAGGCTTAACAAAATTTGGAGTAGCGAGCACTGGCTGACTTAATAGGATAGCTTTAAGTTTACTAAAGGAGGATTCACAGTTATCGGTCCAGACAAATTTAACTCCCTTTTTCAGTAGGTCTGTAAGTGGTGATACAAGAATTGAAAAGTTAAGAACAAATCTCCGGTAATAACCTACCATTCCCAAAAATCTTTGTAGCTCTTTCCTACTTTTAGGTCTGGGAAGATCACTTATAACCTGAACCTTAGCTCCTGGTGGTGCATCGTGTCCATCACCAATTACGTACCCAAAACTCACACTTTGATAAATTAGCTACAAGATTAGCCTGAACCAAACGCTCAAGAAATTTACTGACATGGCATAGGTGATCATTCCAGTTGTCACTGAATATTAATACATCATCAATATAAACAACACACCCTGGCAAACCCTGTGTCACAACATTCATGAGCTTCTGAAATGTGGCTGGTGCATTCTTCATACCATATGGCATTACAGAACATGCAAAAGTCTTTCCTAGTGTTACAAAACATGATGTCTCCCTAGCACGTTCAGTCATAGGTACTTGCCAGTATCCCTTTAACAAATCAAACTTACTTATGTACCTAGCCTTTCCGATCTTGTCTATGCAATCTTCCACGCGAGGGAGAGGGTAAGTGTCTGTTTTGGTTATCTGATTAACACGTCTGTAGTCGATGCAAAGCCGCTGTGACCCACGTGGCTTAGGGACTAGAGTGACAGGAGAACTCCACTCGTTCTAACAGGACTCAATCATCTTGTGGTCCAACAGGTAGCCAAGCTCCTTCTGGATGAGAGGAACTTTCACTGGGTTCACACGGTAAGGAGGCAGTTTAATTGGCAATGCGTCTCCAACATCGACATCATGCATCAACACCGTGGTTCTTCCTGGAGTGTCACGGAACACTTGCGGGTACTCCTGCAGTAATGCCGAAAACTCCTGCCTTTCCTCGGGAGCTAGATGAGAAAGCTTTGTCTTGAGATCATTCATGATATCAGGATTCTTCCCCAAACTATCACTCAGGCTCACACTGCATGGGAGAGCTTCACTTGCAGACTCGGGTGGAACAGCTACAGTGCACACTGGGTTATTTTCGTCCCACCTGTGATATAACTTTAGCATGTTGATGTGACAAAGTTGCTTGTTCTTTCTACGATCTGGTGTGGCGATGACATAGTTGACATCACTGAGTTTCTTCTCCACGAAATAAGGACCACTAAACTTGGTTGAAGAGGTTGCCCATGCATCGGTAGCAGAATCAAAACCTGATCTCCTGGCTGAAAGTGGCGTAACCTGGACTTCTTATCATACCAAGTCCTCATCTTCTCCTGAGCAGCTCCTAAATTCTCTCTCACCAGCTGTAAAGCAGTGGACAGCCGTTCTTTGAACTTCATCACATACTCCAGCAGGTTAACGTCATCTTCCCCCGACAGCCAGCATTCCTTGAGTAGCTTAAGGGGTCCTCTTACTTCATGGCCAAACAGTAGTTCAAAGGGTTAGAAGCCCAGTGATTCATTTGGAGATTCTCTTGCGCCAAATACAACGAATGGAAGACCTTTATCCCAATCTTTCTGATGTTCCATACAGTATTTCCTGAGCATCGATTTGAGCGTTTGATGATATCTCTCCAACGCTTCTTGGGTCTGGGGATGGTAAGCTGAAGACGTGATCTGGGTGATGCCCAACTCTTTCAGAGACTGCTTGAAAACATTTGACATGAAATTACTTCCCCGGTCTGACTGTACCTCCTTGGGCAGACCAAACTTGGTGAAGAACCCCAGCATTTCCTTAACCACGTTCTTTGCTGAGATATTTCTAAGTGGAATGGCTTCAGGATAGCGAGTAGCCATATCAATCAGGGTCAACACATAAGAAAATTTTGAAGAAGTCTTAGGAAGAGAGCCCACAATATCCACCAACACACGGGTGAATGGCGCCTCAAAATGAGGAATGGGAACTAGAGCTGCAACCTTTTCGGTCTGATTACACTTCCCCATGAGCCACTCTAATGATATCCTGCCTACAAACACGAGGGATGACAACTTGATGTACAACCTGCCATTCACAGTCGGCTGATGCTGTTGGGGGTCTCCACTTCCTCATAAGTACTCCTGACTTTATATAATAACAAGTAGAAGCACCAGCTGACAATTCCTCACTGCAAGCAGAGTTAGCTAGACCTTTCAACTCAGGGTCAGCAACCTGCAACTCAACCAACTCTTGACAAGACAAATTATCAACATTACGGGGTACTGCCTCATCTGGTGAGTGGTCCAAATTAGCAAGAAAAGTGTCAGCTAGGATAACATCATCATCATCATTATCCTCTAAGTCACCGGTAACTTTAGACTTAGCCCTAGTGACAGCACGCGCAGAGAACACCTCAGGGACATCACAATCCTGGGTCGCAGTCACTGGTTCACTAGACAACTGAGGAGCTGGACACACTTGACTTCCACCAATATCATTTCCAAGTAAGAAAGTTACACCTGACATTGGGAGTGTCTCAACCAACCCAAACATAACGGAACCATTAACAAAACCAGACTCTAAATTCACTCTGCACAGAGGGACAGAGAAGTAATTATTCCCTACACCTTGTAAGATTACAGTTTCATCAGAGGAATTAACATTAGAACCTAGAACACTGGTCAGCATAAGGGATTGGGAAGCACCTGTATCACGATATATTTTAACTGATTTCCTGTCATTACTGTCCAGAGGACTGACAAAACCATCAGACAGGAAATTAGCACATGAACTCTTGAGAGTGTCACCCACGTTGCTGCTCAAAAGAGGAGCTTCATCATGAGAATTTAATTTACCCCTCAAAGCAGGTTTTGTTAACTCGGTTAAAGAATTCTGGGAACTCTCAAGGGTGGACACTAGACCAATTGACTGAATATTTAAAGACTCCTTTTTGTTCACATCATACTGTCTCTTGAAACATTTCTCCGTAGTATGACCAAGCTTGCTACAATAAGTACATTTACTTTTCTGAAATCTAGAGGTGGAGCTGGTATTTACTTCCTGAGAAACATCATCTTTATTCTCTTTCCTGTTACCTGTACTCTGAGTAGAGGCAACATACTCACTCTCGGCTTTCCTTTTCTCTTTAGAATATCTCTTGTGAGTGAGAACATATTCATCAGCTAAAACTGCAGCATCAGACAAATTATCTATTCTTCTCTCATCAAGATATAGGCTTACATCTTTATTAATACACCTTGTGAAGTCCTCCAGCAAAATCATCTGCTTAAATTTATCAAAATCAGAATTTACATTCTTAGAATTTAACCACTGCTCTAACAGATCTTTGATTTTTGCATACTCAACATCGGATTGCTTATCTTGCTTATAAGTTGTCTTAAATTTTACTCTATAGGTTTCAGGAACAAGCTCATAGGCCTTAAGAATCAAGCTCTTAACTACATCATAATTATCAGATTGATCGTGAGGCAAAGATGCTTAAGTTACTTGAGCTTTACCGGTGAGAACACGCTGAAGGAGTACTGGCCAATACTTTTTGGGCCAATTAAAACCTGTAGCTACCCTCTCAAACAACTGAAAATACTTTGTTAAATCAGATTCATTAAAGGGAGGGACAAGTTTAACATTTTTAGCCACATCAAAATCATCAGAGCTAGATGATCCAGTTCCACCTTGTTTCATGCGATACTCATGGTCTGCCTGAATCCTAGCAAGTTCAATTTGTGCCTGAGCCTGTGCCTGTGCCTCCTAAATACGAGCCTGAGACTCAGCCTCTTTAGAACGTGCCTGAAACTCAGCCTCCTTAGCACGAGCCTCCTGCAGGGCTAGCTGAAACTTAGCTATTTCAATCTGCGTTTGCTCATCTGGAGGAGTTACATTAAACAAGCTTTTATTAATCATGCCAACAATTTGATCTTTAGAATGATGAGAGCGAACAGCAATTCCCAATTGTTGAGCAACAAGCTTAAGTTCATTCTTTGTTCTGTTTTCTACATCACACACTGTTCGCACATTTGACAAAAAATCTTTGGCTTCATCAAGAGTAGTAATAGTAGACATCATGAATAAATCATAGTCACAAAATATCAAGCAATAACCTTATGATAATATCCTGAATATCCTGATAAGAGGTCGCCAAATTAATGTTACGGAACAGAGAGAGATAATGAAGACTTCAAGAGAGAATACTAAAATCACTACTGTCCCGCAAAGTTCCAGGTTCAAAACAAAAGACTTAGGTAAAATTACAATTTAAAGTTTAATGCTCAAACTAACAACTAAACATTCAGGACTCATAACGATAATGTAATGGCAAAACAGGTTACATATATGGTTAACTGCAATAGCCTCTATTAACAAGAAATTAGCAAGAGCAAATTTATCTAAGTCAGCCCTGATAAAGTGAGAAAACCGGATAATACTCAGTTAAAGCAAGATATAGTATTATTAGAGATACAAAATATTACTAATACTGCCTGACAGTATGGAACCAATATGAATCATAAAAACTTTACCAGGCTTACAAATTAACGCCTTAGGCTATACAGTAGAAGAAAAATGGTAATAACACTTATACTCAAATTATACAGCAGCTAGATGGCTGGAGACTTCCTGAGCACTCACATAAATAATAATATATTGTACAGGGGAGGACAGAGATGTGAACAGAATGAGGAGTAGATCTAAGTGGCAACTTATGCAGAGACTGAGCTCATTATACAGGGGCCGGCAGAGCTTGATTCAACTTGTAAGTAGGATGCGCAAATGAAGGCATAGGGGATGAAGAGTTGACAATCCTGCTCTGAATAACAGAAAGAATGACTTACTCTACTATAAGGGGAGAAGGGGGGAGTGAGGTAGAACACGCAAGCCTGGTCACTATGGAAGCCACGTGGCGAATCGTGAACAAACATGCAGCATTCTGTACATTAGGATCATACAAAGGATGATGCAACCATGACCAAAACTGTATCATAAGTTAGAATTATACAAGGGATGATGAAATCATAGGCTATGTAACAATATATTATGCGAAGAAGAAGGAACCAAAGGCCACGAGCCCAAAATAGCTGTTCCTTCGAAAAGAAAAAGAAAATACAAGAGAGAGCGAAGTTCAAGATCCGTTCATTTCGAGATGCCTGGACACACTGCGTTTGAAAGACTGGAGATCATTGGAAACAGGAAATACAGACAGAGGGAGACAGTTCGAGAGCTGGCCTGTTGCATAATTGAAGGACTGGGAGTAACGGTTAACTCTTCCATTAGAGAGTCGGACAGAAATGGGATGAGAGTTTGCTGCTAGAAGGGTGCTATGCACCCATCGATGAGGTGAAGGAATGAATGCAGACAGTTCAGAGGAGCAGTAACCAGTGAAGTAGTGATAGAAAAGAGATAAAGATGCAACAGTGCAGCGAAGAGACAGAGGTTGTAGAAAGTCAGTAAGAGGAGGAGAGTTAATGAGACAAAAAGCCTTTGACTCCACCTTATTGAGAAGAGCTGTATGTGAGGAACCTCCTCACACATGAGAATTGTATTTCACACAGAGGCAGATAATACCCGTGTATAGAGTCAACAAATGTGCAGGGGTAAAGAAGGAATGGAGTCGGCTTTGCACACCTAATCTCTTGGAAGCAGATTTTACAAGAGATGTAATATGATCTATTCAAGATAAGTCTTGAGTAAATGAAACCCCAAGCATGTTCAAGGATGACGCAGGATTAAGATGAATATTATTAAACGTTATTGGGTACCCTGCTTGTCGTATGAGGCGACTAAAAGGGTTGGCGAAGGGTTAGTGCCCCTCCCCGGAGAACAGCTAACTAAAAAGATGAACAAGAAGCCTCGGACAAGGACTGACCAAAAGATGACGACCAAGGACCGGACAAAGGACATGGTACGGATTGCGATGTGGAATGTAAGGGGTGCGAATGATAAGGTGAAAGAGAGAGAGATTGTCCAGGTGCTTGAGGGTGCAAAAGTGGATGTATGTGGAATAGCTGAAACTAAATGGGGAGGAGAGAGTGTGAGAGAATGGGAGTATGGATGGGGTATATGTAGAGGAGTAGGTGAGAATGAGAGGGCAAAAGAAGGAGTGTGTATTGTTGTGAGTAAAAGATGGAAGAAGAACATAAGAGAGTATGGATCAGTTGGCTCAAGGATTGTGTGGGTAAGATTGAAAGTTGGAATACAAATGTGGGCGATTATGTGCGTGTATGCGCCAACGCAAGATCATGCAAGCAGAATGAGAGAAGAGTTCTGGACAAATGTGGAAGTGTGTATGGAAAAGTTTGGAAAGAATGAGAGAGTGTTTTTGATTTGTGATGTGAATGATAAAGTAGGGAATGTGAAGGTGGATGGAATAGTTGGTGAGTGAGGTGTGCCTCCTGAGATAGATGAGAATGACAGTGCGTTAGTGGACATTTGTGCCGGGAGGGGGTTGGTGATAGCCAATACCCTCTTCAGGCACAAAATGATCCTCAGGTATACATGGCGAGTGATGAGAAGATTGGGTGGTGAACCGAATGAAAGGAAGGCAATGATTGATTATGTGTGTGTGGATGAAAGGATGCGAAGATGTGTAATGGATTGAAGAGCTTATAGAGGTTGGAGGAGTGGACTTTCTGACCACTACTTGGTGGTGGCCAGAATCAAGATCCAAGTAAGATGGAGAAATAGAAGAAGCAAGGGATAGGAGGAAGGAGAAGTTGCAAGGAGAGTGGAAAGGTTACAAGAGGATGAGAAAAAGGCAGAATATAAGAAAGAAGTGGAGGAATGATTGGGTAAATATGAACTGGAGCAGATGGGGGACGTGGAAGGTGTGTGCAAGATATTCACAGAAGAAATATGTGCAGCATGTAATGTGGTGTGTGCAGTAAAGAGAAGACGGAAGGGGGTGCAAGGAACAGCATGGTGGAATGAAGAGGTGTGGCAGGCTGTGGCACAAAAGAAGAAAGCATACAATGAATTGATGACAAATAGGGGCGTGGAAGAAGTTGAGAGGCGGAAGAGAGAGTTACCGGTATACGTAGAAAGGAAGAGAGAGGTGAAAATATTAGTAAGAAGGAGTAAGAAGGGAGTGGATGAGGAATTTGGAAGGAATTTGAGTGTAAAGTGGAGGGACTGTAAGAAGATGTTCTGGAAAGAGGTGAAGAGAGTAAGACAGGGTGCCGGTGAAGTTTGTAGAGGAGTGAAAGATAAAAATGGTAGATTACTGTTGAGAAGGGAGAAAAAGTGAGTAGATGGAGAGAACACTTTAAGGAATTGTTGAACATAGAGAATGGAAGTAATGAGAGTATAAGTGGCTGGGTTATGGCTGGGAGAAGGAAGGAGGTGAGGAAACAGGAGGAAATCAGTAGGATAGAAGTTGTGGCAGCAACGAAGAAAGTCAAACTGGGGAAAGCCCCAGGAATTGATGGAGTGTGTGGTGAAATGTTGAAGCATGGGGGAGAGATAGTAGTAGAATGGATATGGAAGATGTGCAGATTGGTCTGGGAGGAAGGTAGAGTCCCGGAGGATTGGAAGTAAGGTATAATTATTCCCTTGTACAAAGGATAGGGGAAAAAGAAGTGTGTGGCAATCACTGGGGCATTTGTCTTCTTAGTGTAATAGGAAAAGTGTATGGTAGGAAACTTATTGACAGAGTTAGGAAAATAACAGAGGAATTAGTTGGAGAAGAACAGGAAGGTTTTAGGATGGGAAGAGGTTGTGTAGATCAGATATTCATTCTTAGATCTTTATTGGAAAAGTTTAGAGAGAAGGGAAAGAAGTTGTATGCAGCCTTCATGGATTTGGAGAAAGCATAATTATGACAGGTGGATAGACAAGGATTGTCGAAAGTATTAAAATTCTGGAGTAAATATGAAGTTCTTGAATGCTGTGAAGAGTATGTATGATGTTGCTAAGGCTGCAGTGTGTATGGATGGTGAACTGTGTGAATTTTTCTCTTTGAAGGTTGGGTTGAAATAGGGATGTGTTGTCTCTCCATGGCTGTTTAATCTGTACATAGATGGGGTAATAAAAAAGATACAAGGAAGGGCAGTGGATGTTGGAGTGTCCCTAGTGAGAGAGGGTAGTGTTTGGAGACTCCCTGTACTGTTGTTTGCAGATGATACTGTGTTGTTAAGTGAAGAAGAAGGGGAGCTGCAAGGCTTGGTGGATGAGTTTGGGAAAGTGTGTGAGAAACGAAATCTAAAGGTGAATATAAGGAAGAGTAAAGTGATGGTCTTTGAGAGAGGTGAAGTCAGGGAATGTACAGTGAGGCTGGATGGTGAGGAAATGGAAAATGTGAGTACGTTTAAGTACTTGGGTAGTGTGATGAGTAAGGATGGAAGTTTGGAGGGTGAAGTGCTTGAAAGTGTACAACAAGGAAGAAAGGTTGCTGGTTCCTTGAAAGATGTGATAAGAAACAGAGAAGTTAGCATGGAAGTGAAAAAGTTACTACATGACAGTATTGTGATACCAACTCTAACGTATGGAAGTGACGCTTGGACGTTGTTGGAAGGACACAAGTCAAGAGTGAGAGCAGTGGAAATGAGTTATTTAAGAGGAGCCTGTGGAGTCACATGAGGAGACAGGCTGAGAAATGAGGATATAAAGGAACGTTGTGGTGTGGAAGCGGATGTGTTAGGAAGCGTTAGGAGGAACATACTGAAGTGGTTTGGCCATGTGGAGAGGATGGAGGGTGAGAGACTGACGAGGAAAGTGTATGTGAGTGAGGTGGAGGGGGGAAGAGGGAGAGGGAGGCCGAGGATGAGATGAAGGGATGGAGTGGAGAGGTATATGAGAGAGGAGGATGTGAGTTGGGAGCAGGGCAGTGAAATGGCGGGGGACAGGGCGACGTGGAGGCGATTTGTTTGTGGCCACCCCGTGCGAGATTGAGACTTCTGGCAATAAATAAATAGACAGGGTACACCTGTGGAAGATTTTTTCGGATTAATAGGTGTAAGAACTGAGTCTTTGAGGCATTAAAAACAACAAGATTATTTTTACCCCAATCAGAAATATGAGACAAGTCAGTCATTACGTGTGCCTTAGTCTCACCGCTTGTTTGTTGATGTAACTGTTGAGATGGACGCTGCGGGAAGCGTGTGAAAGGGTGAAGGGTGGAGTCATCAACATAGGAGTGGGTTGGGTTAGATGTACAGCTTAGAAGGTCATTGTTGAATAAAAGGAAGAGAGTTGGTGATATATATATATATATATATATATATATATATATATATATATATATATAGAAGATGAATACCAGCGCTGGGATGAACATCTTGTTTATTTATCTGGAACCCTTCAGCTTTACTCTAGCCATCATCAGCCTAAAAAATTGATATCTTCGATTTACCAAAGAGAATAAAAAGTAGTGATATTTAGATTTCACAATCAATTGAACATACAATTAAATTCGTAAACGAAAAAAAAGAATATGGAAAGGATGTGCCTTACTATTTAACATATGGGTCCGCAGTCAGGTAATATTTGTGGTTAAAAACTTAATGAACTGTTTAAAACTTAAAATGCTCATATTGGCTTATAAAGTTAAAATTATGCTATTAAAAAATGCGGAGCAGTGAGGTGGAAGAGTCACAGACACCCAGGGTTGGCTTGTGGAGGTGGGTGAGGAGAGTCTATGCTACTCGTCTTGATGTGTCGTCACGGGAAGTATGGAGAATGGAGAAATCAATTGTATATATTGGGTGGCCTGAGGCTTCAGAGTGATCATGGATCGCTGAATACCCGGGTTTTGATAGAGGAAGACCCGTTCTGTATGAAGGAGTCGACATTCATATTTAACCCGCGGCATCCCGTTGACGTTCTTCCACGTCCTCACATTTTGTCACTGCCAATTCCGTTGACGTACTTTAACGTCCTGCAATTGCAAGGTTCATAATTTCCATAATTTTCAAAATTCGCGCGAGATTTTCGATTCGCCCACCTACCCAAGCCTACCCTACCTGCCGCCAGGCGGGCAGCGTCCCAGACCCTGCGTGACCCGCGCTCGCCCTTGTCTCGGTCACTCACCTGTTAGCAGTGACCCAGGTCAGACATGGCGTGTAAAGGTCTCTCAGACGATGAAATAGCATCCGCCCTGGAGGCCTTCACTGGAGATAGTGATTCTCCACTTGATGATGATGTGGTGGATCGAGATTACGTCCAGCCAGAGGAAGAAATAACAAGCAGTGATGAGGAGGTCCCTTCGCCCCGGAAAAAGCCGTATGTGACATATCATAAGGCAAGGGAAGGCCAGCCTGCACCCCAACCACCTGCATGGACCTCTCTCCATCCCGATTCTGATGAGGACGAGGATGAGGACAATGACGATGACGGCGGCTTAGGACGTGATATCGCCTTGTGGTTGGGTAAGGAGAAAATCTCACCCCGAGGATCAGAAGGTGGGGCGAGAAGACAAATAAGGTATGGTCCAAGTGTTTTGTCTGGGGAAGTCGAAAGTGGTGTGGTGGGAGTGCAGGGTGAAAGGGAAAGTGGTGTGGCGGGAGCGCGGGGTGAAAGGGAAAGTGGTGTGGCGGGAGTGCGGGGTGAAAGGGAAAGTGGTGTGAGGGAGGCAGCGCGAGCACGTGGTGCACGTAGGCCTAGGGGAGAGGAGGTGGAGCCACTCCCCAGCACGTCTTTTGCCCCACAATATTCCCAAACTTCCTCCCCACAGCCCCAGGATGTGGGGAAAGGAAGGAAAGGGAAGGGAAAGGGTAAAGGAAAAGGGAGAGGGAAGAGAAGTGCGAGTGATGAAAGGCGCCGCTCTCCACCTCCCCAACCTCCCCCACCACCCTCACCTCCCCACGCTGATGAAGGCGATGATGGGGACGTGGCTGGAGACAATGGTGTATCGTGGAACTGGGAAGATGGGAGTAATTTTACTCCCATCATTCACCCTTTCACTGAGGAGTGGCGGTCTGGTTTCACGGCTCCAGGTGTGCATGCGGGTTCCACTAGGGTGGATTTTTTCCACTTGTTCTTTGGGGAGGCGTTTGTGGGGCGCATAGTGGAACAGATAAACATATTTTCACAAACAGAGCGCCGTGAAAGTGAACGTTTGGAAACAACGAGCAGGCATTCCCAGCAATATGACTATCCTGTGACAATTTCTGAGATGTTCTTATTTTTTGCCCTGGTTCTCTTGATGGGTGTGGTAAGAAAAAACCAAATTCCTGCATACTGGACAACTGACCCAATGATCCTCACACCTTTCTTTGGAAAGGTGATGAGTCGTAATAGATTTCAGCAGAGTCTCGGCCGCCTCCACTTTTTTGATGCAGAAGATCCAGCTAATGCAAATAACACTGATAAAATGAGGAGAATTAGGCTGGTATTTGATCACTTACAGGAAATGTTCCGCTCCTCATTTTATACTTACAGAGACCTCGTCATAGACGAGAGTCTTGTGTTGTGGAGAGGCAATGTTTCCTTTCGCCAGTACATACCCAGCAAGAGACACCGTTTCGGGTTCAAGATCTTTGTTATGTGTAACTGTAAGACTGGTTATGTGCAAGACATAGTCTTGTACATGGGCGCACAGACAAATATAACAGAAGATCGTAGTATAGGACTCTCAGGGGCCGTGGTGAAGACAATGATAGAGGAGTACCTTCATTGTGGTCATGTGTTGTACCTGGACAACTGGTACACTAGCCCTCTTCTCGCTAGGTTCCTCCACCAACACGACACCGGAGTCTGTGGTACAGTCAAGAGAAACCGTCGCCATATGGTCAAGATCGGGAGGAAACTTGACAAGAACGAGGTGGTTTTCTTCCAGGCAAATAACATCCTTGCCACCCTGTGGAACCACAACAGGGAAGTTTGCCTCTTATCAACTGTACACAGCGCCCTGATGCACTGCACAGACTCCGTTGATCACCGTAGCGAGAGGAGGCGCAACGTCTGGAAACCCGAGTCTGTACTGGACTATAATCTGAACATGAGGCAAGTGGATCAGTCAGACTCGATGATTTCCAGTGTTGACTGTGCCAGGACCACGATGAAGTGGTACAAAAAGCTCTTTTTCCACTTGCTCGACATCACGGTCCTGAACACACACTACCTGCACGCCATGACAACAGGAGTATCAGAGACCTTTGAGGGGTTTGTGAGGGAGCTGGCACGTGAAATAATCACCAGGCATGCCCAGGACAGACCCACACACTGCACCCGCACCCCCATGGCTGCCCAGACTCCCCTACGCCTCGCAGGATGCCACTATCCTAGCACAATCCCTTCCGACCCAAACCATCGTAAACCCCAGCGCCGCTGCCATGTATGCAAGCACTCAACAGTCAGACCAGCCACTCAGAGAAAAGACACAAGGTACGAGTGTGTCGAGTGCAATGTTGCGTTGTGCCTTCAGCCATGTTTCAGAGAGTACCATAACTTCCTACACTATTGAAACTGTGTGGGATGGCGATATGGCGCTCAGTATAATGGTAAGGCCAGTCAGTATGTGCTAAGTCTTATATAAAGTTGAAACGGGTGTAATGTTTGCAGGAAAGTAATGTATAAGTTGAGAAATAGTGTATGTTGAAAGAAGTGATATCAAAACTACACCCACTATGTAAATCTGCGAAAATATGATGCTCAGTATAACACTCTGGTCAGTAAATATGTGATAGCAAGAATATAAAGTGGAAACGGGTGTAATGTTAGCAGGAAAGTAACGTATAAGTTGAAAAATAGTGTAAGTTGTAACAATTGATGTCATGAGTACACCCACTGTGTAAATCTGCGAAAATATTATGCTCAGTAGAACATTCTGGTCAGTAAGTATGTGATAGGAATGATATAAAGTGGAAAAGGGTGTAATGTTAGTAGGAAAGTAATTTATATGTTGAATACTAGTGTAAGATGAAACAAATGATATCGCGATAACACTCACTGTGTAAATATGCGATAATATGACGCTCAGTAGAATAGTAAGGTCTCAAATTATGTGATATCAATTATATCAAATGGAAACATGTGCAATGTTAGTGGAGAATTATTATATAAGTACAAAACTAGGTTGTAAGTTGAAATAGTAGTCATAGCGACTTCACCGTCTGTGTTATTATGCACTATTATTACGCTAAATATTTACGTAAGGCCTGAAACTATCTCAAAACAGTTCTCAAAAGTGGAAAAGTGTATAATGTTATTAGGAAAGTATTATGTAAGTTGAAAAAACACAATACAAGTTGAAACAACAGTCACAGCGAGTTCACTCACTACGTAAATAAGCGCTAACATTACGCTAAATGTTATCAAAAGGCCTGTGAATACGTAAAAACAGTTCAATAAAATGTAAAATGGTATAATGTTATTGGAGATGTATTATGTAAGTAGAAAAAATGATACGTATCATGATTCAGCAATGTTAGCGATTCATCATGACCAGTCTGGCCGATTTTGCTCGGTTCGCACGATTGTACAATGCTCATTTCAACTCTATTTTTGTATAAAATCCAATTTACTCTTGTATCACATGTTTTTATGTTTGTAATATATACATATCTACTTACTTTCATTGGTTTCCCAGACTTATAATACCATAGAAAACGTTAGAGCCTCAGACCACCTACAAAGAACACGGTACCAGGTGTGACAAAGGTATACCTGTTTAGGCCACTTATGGACCCCGATGAACACTTTCTTGGTGACTGACCATTGTTTCTGACCAAAAGCGAAAGTTTTAGCAAAAAAAAATTAGGTCCAAAAATGGTTGGGATTGGGGGGTACCAGTGGTGAAAAAGTGGTCGGGACGGGGCAGGTTAATAATACAGCATACAAATTGACGGAGTGACGATGGCCAATCCCCTTGGTCTGACCCTTGCTATCGCTTTCTTGTCTTATGAATCTCGATGGCTCGAGAACTGTCCAGCTGATTTCAAACGCTTGTTTTACAGACGCTATGTCGACGACACTTTTTGTCATTTTTGCTTCACCTCATCATGTTTCCCCGTTTTTGAATGACCTAAATTTCAAACACCCGAACATCCAATTTAATTATGATATAGTGGAAAATCATAAACTACCATTTTTGGATATACTTGTTGACAAAATAAATAACTCATTTCGCACCTCTGTGTATCGTAAGCCTACATACACTGGTTTGACAACTAAATTCACTTCCAACATCCCCGTGCAATTTAAACAGAATATTATATACACTTTGGTAACTAGAGCATTTAACATTAGGTTCAAGTTACAAAAACTTTCACTTGGAATTAACTAATTTACGAAACATGTTAAAACTAAACGGTTTTCCCTTACACTTCACTGATACACATATAGGAAAAAGGTTAAACAAAGTATTGTCCCCTCTCCTGCAAGTTCAGACTGTTCCTAAAGCTCTTTTTAATTTTGTAACCCCCTTTTTAGGGCCTCATTCCCTTGGAGTAAAGAATAGAAGCAGGAAACTCATCTCTGAATATTATCCACAGGTATCACTGAGGATAGCATTTGAACCATCATCAGTGATACCCAACCACTTCAAGTTCAAGGACCGCATCCACGATTCTCTGATGTTGTCGGTGGTGTACAAGTTTAAGTGTAGTAGATGTAATTCTACTTCTATTGGTCAAACGAAACGACACCTCACCGCCAGGATCTTGGAGCGTCGTGGAAGGTCATACAGAACGGGTCTTGCTTTATCGAAACCCGGCTATTCAGCGATCCGTGATCACTCTGAAGGCTCAGGCCACCCAATGTATACAAGTGATTTCTCCATTCTCCACACTTCCCGTGACGACACATCAAGACGAGTAGTAGAAACTTTCCTCACCCACCTCCACAAGTCAACCCTGGGTGTCTGTGACTTTTCCACCTCACTGCTCTGCATTTTTTAATAGCATAATTTTATTTTTTAAAACCAATATGAGCATTTTAAGTTTTCAGCAGTTGACTAAGTTTTTAACCACAAATATTACCTGACTGCTGACCTATATGTTAAATGGTAAGGCACATCCTTTCCATATTTTTTCTTTCTTTTACGAATTTAATTGTATGTTCAGTTGATTGTGAAATCTAAATATCATTATTTTTTATTCTCTTTGGTAAATTGAAGATATCAATTTTTCAGGCTGATGATTGCTAGAGTAAAGCCGTAGGGTTCCAGATAAATAAGCAAGATGTTCATCCCAGCGTTGGTATTCATCTTCCTTATTAGACTTCTCTTCCCACCTGGAGAAAGTATTGCTTCTTTATAGAGAGAGAGAGAGAGAGAGAGAGAGCGATACATACATATCATACTTAGTATTTGTATGTATTGTAGGTATTATATATTACATACGATATACACAGTATATACAGTATATTCAGTATATTACACAGGTCTACAAAGTTAGTCATTATAAGCTTATTTATTTATGAGTAGTTATTTTCATTGCACTAATGAACACAATAAAAATATATTTAGAATATTTTCATATCACATTTTAATGCAAAATTAAAAATAAACTTAATTAAAATATTGCAAATTATAAAATTCAGTTGATCTCTACAGTATTGTTCTAAATTCACTGGAAATGAAAATTTCATGCCAATGTAATTTTTTTTAACATTTAGATAAAGGAAACAACACTATATATTCCATGACTGGCATATGACTTCTCTAGTCTTTGTAACTTCGCAGTTTTCTTGCTCCAAAACTTCATTTGGTGGCCAGTCGTATGTACAGGTTTTCTGGTGCGTCCCTATGAATCATTTACGAGTAGATGTAGTCCGCCATCATACTGACATCCCAACGTCATTGGTACCTTCTCCCCATGTCCTTGATATCCTGATGGAATCTTTCACCCTGTTCTTCTCTCACTGCTCCAAGAAATTCGTGGAAAAATTCCAAATGGGAATCCAAAAAGTGAACTTTGAGACTCATGTTGCGAACCAACTCGTTGAACTTGACCAACAAATTTCTCACAATTTCTTTGTAATTTGGATCCTTCCATATTGCCTACAAACTTAGACATTACTTCTTGAACGATACCCAGGTCATTTGTTCGAGGTCGTTCTGTGCATCTTCACATTCTGCAGCAGAAGTCAGTGTTCTAATATCAGGTCCAGCAACACGCCCTCTTTCCATTTGACCTCAGACAACCCAGGAAGATTTTGACACAAATATATAAAACAGGCTCCATCTTTTGATAGGGATTTGACAAACTGCTTCATTAATCCAACTTATAATGAAATGGTGGTAGCCGGCTAGCAACACTTTACCGGGATTCACCAAGCTAGGTCTGATGATGTTATGGCACCAAGCTGCATTTTTTTTTTTCCATTTGACCGTTCCTTCTGAACCCAATGTAAATCCTTGGTTCTGCTGTCCCACTTAGAGAAAACATGGTGTTCACCCTCCTTCCATTGTTGGCTCTGCGAGAGTCTGCTCTTCCTTGGTGGTGGAACATGTCATCACATCCCCTTATCCTGACTTATCCAGCCTCCCAGACGTGCTCCTGTTCCTGAAAAGAGTTGCCACTGTTCTTCTGAATGTTCAGAACTTAATCACCTTCCACTTAAAGTTTTCCTTGTGGAGCAGTGTTTGGACCTCTCTAATATTTGTTCTACCCCAGAGTCTGCAGAGTCCTAGCTTGAACGGCTAAGAATGGTGGTTCACCTGAAATCCAGTCGGTCATTAGTACCTACTGCCGTGACAGGACCTGTTCGTGCAGCTAAGCCTGGCACTTGGACTGGGTTTGTCAGTCACACTGTTGCTACACCTCTACCTCAGGCTTCACTAGCTTTTGCTAAAACACAGCCTGGATCTGCCTCTGCTAAATCCAAATCTGGCCGCCTGCCTCTGACTGTGCTGTCTCACACTTTCTGATTCTCCCTCCACTACTGGCACTGTCACTGGGAAATTATCGTGGCTTAAATGCTGATTGAGAGGAACTGCTTCATCTAATTGCTCAGTTTTTGCCTGTATGCCTGTGCCTCCAGGACACCATGCTTGGCAACTCTTTCTCTTCTGGTCCTCCTGGTTACCATGCATTGTATTAGATCCCTTTCTAAGCCAAGGATATACTGGGTGGGTACTACTGTCTTCCTTTGTCATAATCGAGGATGAGAAACAAAAAGAAAATGTCGTTCATGTAGCATCTGATTAACCACAATGCATGCAGTGTCGTCTGCTCAGCCCGACCTGCCTGAACACATGACTCAGTTGGTACCAGTGGTAGCCTGCCCAGCTCTTTGTCGTACTGTGTACCTGTGCACTCTTGACTGAGACTGTATTGTAGTGTACTTGTTCAAACTATGGTTGTTTTTGGAGTTTTGAGATACAGTATAATTGGTTGACATGTTTAGGTTTGCTTTAAAAAATAAGGACTCATTAAAGCAGTGTATGGACGGTCAGACAAACTCAGTCGTACGTTAGTGTGCGGCCACACTTGCTCAAAACTTGTGATCAAAGAGAAGAAACGAAGCAGAGGGTTAGAGCTGCTGTAGTATTCGAGTCTGAATGTTGGATGGACCCCTAAGCCTCGTTTCCTCGGGGCGATCACATGTTCGGGGGCAGGCGTGTCCGTACCTTTAGAATTTGCTCCCTACGTTTCCGAGACTTACAATACACAAAAATACTACATCAGGAAAGAAAACTACTGTGCATGACTTGGCCTGTATGAAATATAGTATATGATATAAAAGAAGTTGCCGATAGTGTACCTTTATAACCCATTCGTTTCCCCTGCATGTCAACAACGTGACTGAAATATCTCTATTTTTGTGAAACAGGTCTGACATCAGTGATAATTAACACTTTTATAATAAGCATTGCAGAAGGAAACAAAACTCCAAACATGCAAAAAATTCGAAGGAGTATAATTTTAACACTGAAATATGCAATAATATATAACTGCAGCAGACCTGTTGGCCCAAGTTAGGCCGTTTGTTTAAGAGTGTGGCTAGACTACTAGGATTAAGCAATATGGAGATCACAGTACTGATATATTTATTATATATACTTGATGTAAATGGTTAAACAGTAATCATCCCCCGTGTTATGTACAGATGGCATAAAAAGCAAATCTAGACACAGTACGGCATGTAAGACATGGTTATTGCATAACAGATGCAAACTAAGTCCAGTGTTCAGCAGTATAAATATGTTTGCCTAGTATTTAAGGAAGGTCTAGATTGTACAGTACAAATTGTTCTAATAATTTCAATATCTCCATTTCCTGCTTCTCTTTCCATATGTTACTTCAGCAAATTGATGTTGTCATAAGTGGATGATGTAAAAAATCTTTATCAGATGAATGATTTTGTTTTGGTTCAGTTAAACGATGAAAAAGATGTTCAGTAGTTTAATGCTGTCTATCAGTGTCCTACATGACTGAATATTTGCGCGCATATGGTAGTTTTCGGCTTCCTTGGTTTATTCCGTTGTTTTGCTTTTGGAAATTTAGGGAAATAATGCCAATTTTTATACTGAATACTTCCATTAAGGAAATTATGGGACAAGTAAAGGCATCAGTGAAATTTCATATTTTTTTAACCTTCACCGGTGAGAAAACTGGCCTTTGACCTTTCTCTTAATACAGTCGATGAAAGTTTCCACATGTGATGTGTAATACCAATGTTAAAAAAAGTATCTACTTTTTGTTTACAGCATCGTGTAGTATACCTCCAAATGGTCAAAAAAGAAAGAAAATGCACGTAATATAATCCATTGTTGGGATGCAGGAAACGCCTTGAGTTACCATAGGTCGTGCTGCCCGTGACGTCAGATTGACGTCACTAAAAGTGATGACGTTTCAGTGAACTATCATTATGTCTTATCCTTGGTCATGGTGCCACAGTCCATGAGGTGAGACTTTCCACTACCATTCATGCTGATGCTATTCATATTTTCCTCCACCATTATTATGCAATGTGCAGTCTTTTATCTCCTTTCTAGCATCATTGTTGAGAGGGTAGATCTTAACCCTGCTTAGGCAGAGGTGGGTCTGAGAGACGTACCCCCCCTGTCCCATTTTCTAGTTTAGTAACTTCTAAATACCTGGGAGCCATGTTCTTGTCAGTAGCTTCCTAACTTTGTGTATCCATGCAAGGGTTGAGGGAGTTACTTCAAGCTCTTTCTCCATTTCCACAGTATAAAGGTATATGAGTTGGGTATGTGATACCCACGTCTACCTGAGGTGTGAGATATTTTGTTCTCCCTGACTGCAGATATGAATGCAGTGTCTGGCAGCCCCTCTTCAAACCATGAAGCACTAAGCTTTGGGACCACTCAAGCAACCATTCAAATTTTTTCTTATTTTCTATTAGAAGGCTAAAATTTATTTACTGTCTTTCTAAAGTCTTTTTTTTTTAATATTATAAAAATACAAAACGAAAAGAAACATCATTTTTTTTACATGTTTGTATTGCGGAAACATTAACTGTATTACATTATTTTCAGGACTGGAATAAAGGAAACATAAACATGTTTCCCGAATTTTTATAGTTTTGGGTCTGAGATACCCACGTCTACCTGCTGTGCAACACACACCGACATCTACCTGAGCAGGGTTAACAGCCTCCTTCGTAATATTCCTTCCCCTTTTCTTTTACTGGGAGAATTGAATGGTTATCACCTACTATGAGGTGACAGTACGACCAATCCGTTTTTTTTTTGTGTGTGTGTGTGTGTGTGTGTCCGACTCTTGGCATAGGCTTCACAGCCTGCTCCCAAGACCCAGTAGTCCTCCTACATACCATACACCTCCACATGTCACCACTTCGACGCTAACATCCACCGTCCACATTGAATACAAACTAAGGCTCTCTCACACAGGCCTGGTGTATTGGTATTAGTGGGGGTATTTTTACATGTCGGCGGGTCTTCTGGTACATCAGTAAAGTCTGAATTTATGACATTCAAATCCTTAACCTGTTCCTTGCCCCAGCTGGGATTTGAACTTGGGTCCGGTAGAACTGCAGACCACCTCTCTACCGACAGATCCACTGCCTCCCCTCTTATGTGGAGGATGAGGAGCTGTGTGCTTTGAAATCCGTTCTGTCTGATTTTGGCAGCACTGAGGTGGTGGTGACTTATTCAACTGATGTGATGCACAGTACTGAGGAGGTGGAGACTAACTAATGTGATTTTGACAGTATTGAGGAGGTGGTGACTTATTTTACTGATGTGATGCACACCACTAAGGAGGTCATGACTTACCTGATGTAATTTTGACAGTACTGAGGAGGTAGTAGCTTATTTAATTATTGTGATGCACATTGCTGAGGAAGTGGTGGCTTATTTCAATGATGTTATGTCCCTAGCTGTCTATTCCAAAGATGCCTCATCACTTTCTTAAATGTTTGATTCCAAGGTGGACCCCAGAGTGCACCTCCGCAGCGAAGGCCAAATGAGTTATCTCCGGACTCCATTCTTATTACGGAGACCCCTCTGTATGTGATGGAATTTCAGAGGGCGTGAGATCTCGTGATGCATATACTGAAGAATGATAGACGTGTCTGATGAGTGGGTTATAATTCACTTGTAACTCAGACCTTTTCTCTCTGATGTAGAATTGGGTGCGATAATATTCAGGAAAGTCTGCCACTCACTCACCTCCAGTTCTGATTTTTCTTTCTGATGTAGACGTAACAAACTTATCCTTTTATCGCCGCTGAGTTGTTCTTGGATCAGTTTGGTAGCTCTCGAAAAAGGATACAGTACCACCTTCAGCACGCCACCATCGTTTTTTGTAATCTTGGGGTATCAATTTCACGTTTTTCTGTGGTGAGTCCTACAGTTTCCCATTTTAACTTTTTGAACTTTGGGCATCTTTTTCACAGTGCCATGAGTCATCATCTGTTTGCGATCATCTTCCGTAAGCTTTTCTATGCCACATGTCTAACGGGTTCCTCTTATATTTTGTCATTGTGTAACGGAATTTTGTGCACTAGAGAGCATTCAGCTAGTTGGGGTGTTGTCATTCATATTCCCATACCCAAGCTGGAAAAGAATAATCTCCTAGCAGCAATTTTCGTCCTTTATCTCTTGACTTCTTGCATTTGTTGGGTGTTTGAAAAGACAAATGGTCGGTTCATGTAGTATTTAGAGAGGGGTGACTCTTTGGCCATGTGGAGAGGATGGAGAGTGAGAGACTGATAAGGAGAGTGTATGTGAGTGAGGTGGAGGGGTGGGAGAGGGAGGAAGAGGCCAAGGATGAAATGGAGGGATGGAGTGGAGATGTATATGAGAGAGGGGAGTGTGAGCTGGGAGCAGGGCAGTGAAATGGCAGGGGACAGGTGGACATGGAAGTGATTTGTTTGTGGCCACCCCTTACGGGATTAAGGCGTCTGGCAATAGATAGATAGATAGATAGACTCTTTATCGCTGTACCAGTGTGTATGGTTTCTGTAATGTGTGGTCTGGTGTTCTGCTTTCCATGGAATCTGATGCGAGGCTTTTGCTACTGACCAACACCAGGTCCCGTCGGTTAAGGAAGCTCCCTAACAACTTTACTTGTCCCATTATTCGTCACTATCGTCGTGTGTCTCGGTTAATCATTCTAATATCGCTGGACTCCGCATAAGTAAGATACAAAATTATAGAAACGAGCCGGATCCAAAAATTGAAGCTAGGAATACAGGCCTACTTCACGATCTTCTTCGATCCGTTTAAGGCATATGACACTGGCTGGATCATGGCATTTTACAGTTTTTATAGTTTTGGTCTCTGTGCTCCAGTATTTGTTTTTATTCAGTGTTTATCTAATCGTTGTTTGAGTCTAGACAGGGGATGAGCTTTCTGATGTCTGTTCGCTGGAGGATGGGGTGTTACAATGGTGAATCCTTGGTGTTACGTGTTTGTCTGTGGCTATCATGTATAATATGTGTTCCCGATGGTGTGCGTGACTGCCCTCTATATTTATGTGGCTCTATAACACCAGCACACGCCACATCTGCCCCACTCCCGGTGTCGTCCAAGCGAGATGCCCTGTACCGTTGTCTGACTTTATTCATCTTTGCAACATTCTAATGTCCTCTATGTTGCGAGATGTTCTGTACAGTTTTCTCTCATTTTTGCAATATTAGCAGCCTTTCCTCTAATTTTCTCTTTGTTGCAAGATGCTCTACCGTTATTTGATAATTGTATTTCTGCAACATTGGACCGCCTTTCCTCAATATTTTCTTCCGCTCCATACCAACTCCTTTCTGAAAACCTCGTCATCTATTCCTCACTAAGACTCTGCTCTCTGAGGCGAATGATAGCAAAGCCTTCTCTGTGTTCCCCTACTGTCGACAATATACACATCAGTAAAATACAAATATATGTAAATGATCCATAGCGACAAGTGGAAAGGTTGTGTGGAAGAAAGAAAGAAACAGGCTAGGGCTTCATTTTTTAATCTAATGTTTATTTTTTTACACAGGACCCTCTTTGAAAATAGGTTCTGTATAGCCTGTGCACAGAGAGAGAGAAAAAAAAAAAACTCAAGCTCTCTCCTGACTCTCTCCCACCCTATATTGAGATGTGGTGTGAAGAATAATTATTAATAGGGTGCCACTCTCAAAAGACACTTACATCCACATAAACAAAACCTTCTGTAGCTTCTACTTAGCCACCTGCAAGTTTTGGGGTACAAGGATGTGGAAGATTATATTGGTAACTTTCGTACTATTGGCACAAATCGCCTATAAAGTAGATAAATATCGGGTGATAATTCCTTTGACATTTTATCAAGGACTTACTGAACATTATTATGCCTCCATTCTGCCATTGAAAAAAAAAAAAAAAAAAAGCACGATTCTGAAGGCCGCCCATCTTTTCACAGTGCTTGAGAAATTGCCTACTGTTTTCCTTATTTACAGGCAAATCGAAGCATAGCATTGTTCAGGAAGTTATTGATATTGCGTCAAAGCTATTTTCACACGATATTCATCAGCTCTAAACACAATTTATGTTGATCATACTATCAAAAGGAAATTATCAGTATCGACATCACATTTCCTGTAACCAAAGACTTATCAGGTGGCCAAGTGACAGTCCCATTATACAGGTGGCCAAGTAACAGTCCCATTACACAGGTGGTCAAGTGACAGTCCCATTACACAGGTGGCCAAGTGACAGTCCCATTACACAGGTGGCCAAATGACAGTCCCATTACACAGGTGGCCAAGTGACAGTTCCATTACACAGGTGGCCAAGTGACAGTCCCATTACACAGGTGGCCAAGTGACAGTCCCATTACACAGGTGGCCAAGTGACAGTCCCATTACACAGGTGGCCAACTGACAATCCCATTACATAGGTGGCCAACTGACAGTCCCATTGTTTCGGCTGTGTGGATTCCTCAACTGGTCACTATTACATCAGCTTGGAACCCCACAGCTGATCACCAATTTATATATCAGCTTAGGCGTGACCTCTCTATTCCAAGCAAGGTTATAACGTTGTGCCTGGTCGAAGTCACTTCCAGCTGACACACTCCACCAAAGTCTTCTCACACACTGGAGATGGTGGGAATCAGTGTAGAATCCTGTTGAAGGAATTTAGAGGTAGCGTGTGCAGGTGAACTGAAACCAAGCTGATTAAATCACTCTTTATTGGTCACAGAAAGATACAACTGCGACACTGAGAGAACTCAGAGTTTATATGTCCCTCTCGTTTGAATGTTATATGCATTCTGTTCTAGCTGGCCGGCATCCCCTCTGAGTGTGGCGCTGGGTCAGCATAAAACAGAGATGCCAAGCCTCACAGACAACTGGGATTTACACATGAATAGAAGCATCATAACTGTACCATGTACATTATACACCTCAATAAAATAATATTGATTACATTAAGTATACCAACAAGGTCAATATTTCCCCAAGACTTTATACATATAAACAAATCATATTTCTCTATCCCCTTCCCTTTATTCTAGGTTTTGATTAAAAAAAAGATGTCTGATTGCGCATCCTATCCCAAGCCACACTTTACATCGAAATGGTGTTTGGTTATTTTATCATTCACACTATATTACACATTGTTAATTGTGAATAAACAACTTTGTATGCAATACGTAACAATAGTGTGAAACTACAACTCATCATGGGAAAATGATTTGGCACCAGAACATTGCTCGGCCACACCTTTCGACGTCCCCGTCGGCATTGTTGTCCTAACTACTGTATAGCCTAACCAATGTGTAGGGTAGCTAACTATTCAGTCACGTCCACTTGCAATGCGCGAGTACGGACCCGTGGTTTTAGTGGGTTTCTCATTCAGCCTCGTAGATAGTAGCCCCAAACACAAACACAGGACAAGACCACAACAAGTAGAAGACCAATGCCAGGACCAAAATAGGAAGGAGAAAGGTATGAATGGAGATAGGACAGTATATAATTATGGTTTTAAATCAGTCTTGTTCAGGTGGTTGAGAAACTGTATCTCCTTGAGCACATGAGACAGCCTGTTCACATTCAAGGTAGAAATACTGAATGAAGGTAAAAAGGGTCGTAACTGGGATGAGAAGTTCACCGATAAGGCTAGATGGTGCTTGTTTGGTAGAACTGCTATCTCTTTACTGTGCAACTCACAATAATCGGGTGCAACATAGTAACCCTTTACCATAAGGAACTGGTTTTGTGAGGCACATGTGAGTGTTAAGTCCTCTGTCTCAGGAAAGAAGAAGTATTGTTTTGCATGCACATAAGCATGGAAAACTGACTTCAGTTGAATGGATTGGAAAGTGCAATGTTGCAGTGCAGAGGAAGTGTTTGTCCAACAAGGTCATCTTACATTTCTCCACCTCTGACGGAATGAAGACAAAACGGAGAGCAGGACGTACATGGAGATCAAGAAATGAGGCCCTACACTTCTCAAATTCATCCACAATCGTTTCAGCTATATTCCCTTTGTCATCCGACACAACTAGCACCTCTAGTCCCTCATTCAAAATAACAAATGTATTGTTAGTAGTAGCAAAAGGGAAAGGAATAAACTGCCATGCATGGTATGTTACAGCATTCCTCAAAGGCGCCAGTATCAGGATGCCATCATGGGTCAACTGGGCCTCTAACAATGGGTAATATTATTCCAGTTGACTCACACCAAAAAGTGGGGTAATTCCATGCTTCACCATAGCTACGTCAAGAGCACTGATCAAAATGTGAGTAGGAAGCAATAAAGCATTAACCCTATTCAAACGTGCATCGATTAAGCCGTCCACCATATTGGCTGCATGCGACTCCAAAGCAGTGGTTGACTCGTCGAGAGCATGTAAGTACTCAGCGATTAACACTAAGTTATCCAGGATTGGTAAGTTGGTTTGGATGTTGTTCACAACTCCTACGAGATGGTTGGTAGTCTTAATTATCTTGTTAGCTTTGTTAGTGAACTCATCTAACTGTTCATACGTGTGTACGATTAGCCTGTTATTTGCCTTTGCCGCCAATGCCAAATCATTCATCTGTCTGTCCAACTGTACTACGTCCTTGTCTAGCACTGTACCAACAGCTTTTGAGACAGGATACCTAGGAGATCCACAAGTCCTCTCTTAGTACGTGCATGGACATGCTTGGAAAGATCAGAATCTGCATTAGGTAAAGCGACATGCAATTTAATGAACCTGTGTGAGCCTAACTATATGTCCAGTGTGAAGCTCGGTTATACCATGCAAGGTTTGTACCAAAGCTTCATTATCTGAGGTCGTCAACTGCCGGTTCCAGTTGAATAACTTGCCGACTTTTTACAGTTGCTGTCTGAGGTGAAACAATCCCTTAGAGACCTCTTTAACAATATCTGGAGTTCGGAGATACCTCTCCAAGTGGGCTCTTCAGTGCTTCTGGCATCAATGCAGTCGTGTCCATGTGCGATGTCGTTCCATTAGTCCACTCCAAGCAATGCAAGAGGAGTACAAGCCACATGTTTGTAAGAGAAGATACTCCCTTAATCGCTCTTACTGTGGGATTGTAGCTTGCTGCAATACTCATGGTTAGGGACAGGTACGGACGACGACATAGACTTCGACGAAGACAAAGGGGACAACACGTCAGACAATTGGTTAGTTAGGCTTATCTCTTGACTTACTGGTTTAATCCTGTCAGCATGTACTGCCTCCTGAGTTCCATTAGCATCATTCCTTAATCGATAAGTATTAGTCCTGTGACATTTTCTTTATGTCCACGCACGTGTTCCACAATGGTATATGGTCTGTGGAACTTAGGTCTGAGCTTGGAAGTTCTCTCAGGGTTGTTGGTCATAACCTTCTGGCCTATCTCCAACATCTTTTCTTCACTACCTTTGTGTTGTTTAACCATCATCTCCGCTCTTGAGGCTTTTAATCTTTTACGTACTTCACTATGTATGCGTTGAAACTTTGCAAGCTGTACGTTGGCATAATTCTCTTGATTATACACTGGGGTAGGAGGTCCAGCTAGCAAATCGTAGGGTAGCACCTTCTTCTCTCCATAAAGGATATAATGAGGAGATTTCCCCGTTGACGAATTTTCTGAGGAGTTGATGGCCGCCTCTACATGTGGCAACCAGTCTTACCAGTCGGGTTGAACACTAATTGCTGGTCTCAGGACTTCCAGTATCTTCCTGTTTGTTCTCTCCACCAGGCCATTGCTCTTGGGACTGTAAGGCATAATAAAGACTTGCCTTACCCCATACGTACAACAGATTTCCTCTAACACTTGGTTGCGAAATTCACTGCCATTATCGCTGAGCAATACCTTAGGTGTTGAGTATGGACAAATAACTGAGATTACCGTGCACCACCTCCTCTGCTATTTTCGTCTGTAAAAGTGCTAAAACAATGAATCGCGAAAAATGGTCCACTGCCACCAGTACATAGCTTGAGCCTTGATGACTCCTTGGCAACGCTAAGAGATCAATGGAGACTGTATCCCACGGTTTTTCCGGTAGGTGATATTTCAAGACGGCAGTCGGAGGTCCCGTTGTATCTCTCATTTCCGCATACTTGACACATTGACTAACGTGGGCTTCTATGTCCTTCCTCATGGCCGGTCAATAGTATTTTTTTCTTACTCCCCTGGAGGTAGGTTTTTTTTTTTCAAGAATACTCCCCCAGTATCCCTGCTTGTCGTAAAAGGCGACTAAAAGGGTTGGCGGAGGGTTAGTGCCCCTCCATGGAAAACAACTAACTAAAAAAACAAACAAGAAGCCTCGGACAAGGACTGACCTAGCGATGACGACCCAGGACCGGACACAGGTCTTGGTAATGGCTACATGGGATGTAAGAGGAGTGAATGATGAGGTGAAAGAGAAAGAGATCATCCAGGTGCTTGAGGATGCGAAAGTGGATGTATGTGGAATAACTGAAACAAAATGGAGAGGAGACAGTGAGAGAGAATGGGAGTATGGATGGGGTATATGTCCAGGAGTAGGTGAGAATGAGAGGGCAAAGGAAGGAGTATGTATAGTTGTGAGTAAAAGAAGGAAGAAGAGCATAAGACAGTATGGATCAGTTGGGTCAAGGATTGTGTGGGTAAAGTTGAAAGTTGGAATACAAATGTGGGCGATTGAGTGTGTGTATGCGCCAATGCAAGATCGTGCTAGCAGAGTGAGAGAAGAGTTCTGGACAAATGTGGAAGTGTGCATGGAAAAGTTTGGAAGGAATGAGAGAGAGTTTTTGATTGGTGATATGAATGGTAAAGTAGGGGCTGTGAAGGTGGATGGAATTGTTGGTGAGTGGGGTGTGCCTGTTGAGATAGATGAGAATGGCAGTGCATTAATGGACATTTGTGCTGGGAGGGGGTTGGTGATAGCCAATACCCTCTTCAGGCATAAAATGATCCACAGGTATACATGGCGAGTGATGAGAAGGGTGGGTGGTGAACTGAATGAAAGGAAGGCAGTGATTGATTATGTGTGTGGATGAAAGGATGCGAAGATGTGTAGTGGATGCAAGAGCTTATAGAGGTTGGGGGAGTGGACTTTCTGACTACTACTTGGTGGTGGCCAGAATAAGGATCCAAGTAAGATGGAGGAATAGAAGAAGGGAAAGACGAGAGGAAGGAGTAGTTGCAAGGGAAGTGGAAAGGTTACAAGAGGATGAGAAAAAGGCAGAGTATAAGAGAGAAGTGGAGGAACGATTGGGCAAATATGAATTGGAGCAGATGGGGGACGTGGAAGGTGTGTGCAGGATATTTACAGAAGAAATATGTGCAGCATGTGATGTGGTGTGTGGGATGAAAAGAAGACGGAGGGGGGGTGCAAGGAACAGCTGGTGGACTGAAGAGGTGAGACAGGCTGTGGCAAAAGAAGAAAGCATACAATGAATGGATGAGAAATAGGGGTGTGGAAGAAGTTGAGAAGCGGAAGAGAGAGTTATATGTAGAAAGAAAGAAAGAGGTGAAAAGATTAGTAAGAGAGAGTAAGAAGAGAGTGGATGAGGAATTTGGAAGGAATTTGAGTGTAAAGTGGAGGGACTGTAAGAAAATGTTCTGGAAAGAGGTGAAGAGAGTAAGACAGGGTGGAAGTGAGGTTAGCAGGGGAGTGAAAGATAAAAATGGTAGATTACTAGTGGAGAAGGGAGAAAAAGTGAGCAGATGGAGAGAACACTTTAAGCAATTATTGAACATACAGGATGGAGGTAATGCGAGTATAAGTGGCTGGGGAATGGCCGGGAGAAGGAGGGACGTGAGAAGACAGGAAGAAATCAGTAGGATAGAAGTTGTGGAAGCAATGAAGAAAGTTAAATCGGGGAAAAGCCCCAGGAATTGATGGAGTGTGTGGTGAAATGCTGAAGCATGGGGGAGAGATAGTAGTAGAATGGATATATGTGTAGATTGGCCTGGGAGGAATGTAGAGTACCGGAGGATTGGAAGTCAGGTATAATTATTCCCTTGTACAAAGGAAAAGGGGAAAAAGAAGTGTGTGGTAATCATAGGGGCATTTGTCTTCTTAGTATAATTGGAAAAGTGTATGGTAGGATACTTATTGACAGAGTTAGAGAAAGAACAGAGGAATTAGTTGGAGAAGAACAGGGAGGCATTAGGAAGGGAAGAGGTTGTGTAGATCAGATATTCATTCTTAGATCTTTAGTGGAAAAGTTTCTAGAGAAGGGAAAGAAGTTGTATGCGGCTTTCATGGATTTGGAGAAAGCATATGACAGGGTGGATTGACAAGGATTGTGGAAAGTATTAAGAATATGAGTATATGGAGTAGATGGGAAGTTGTTGAATGCTGTGAAGAGCATGTATGATGGTGCTAAGGCTGCAGTGCGTGTGGATGGTGAACTAAGTGAATTTTTCTCTTCGAAGGTTGGGTTGAAACAGGGATGTGTCATGTCTCCATGGTTGTTCAATCTGTACATGGATGGGGTAATAAAAGAGGTACAAGGTAGGGTAGTGGATGTTGGCATGACCCTGATGAGTGAGGATAGTGTTTGGAAACTCCCTGTACTGTTGTTTGCAGATGATACTGTATTGTTGAGTAAAGACCAAAGGGAGCTGCAAGCTTGGTTGATGAGTTTGGGAGAGTGTGTGAGAAACAGAATCTAAAGGTGAATGTAGGGAAGAGTAAAGTGATGGTCTTTGAAAGAGGTGAAGTCAGTGAATGTACAGCGAGGTTGGATGGTGAGGAATTGGAAAATATGAGTACATTTAAGTACTTGGGTAGTGTGATGAGCAAGGATGGAGGTTTGGAGGGTGAAGTGCTTGAAAAGGTACAGCAGGGAAGAAAGGTTGCTGGTTCTTTGAAAGTAGTGATAAGAAACAGGGATGTGAGCATAAGAAGTGAAAAAGTTACTACATGACAGTATTGTGATACCAACTCTAACGTATGGAAGTGAAGCTTGGACGTAGTTGGAAGGACACAAGTCAAGAGTGAGAGCAGTGGAAATGAGTTATTTAAAAGGAGCCTGTGGAGTCACATGGAGAGACAGTCTGACGAATGAGGATATAAAGGAGCATTGTGGTGTGGATGTGGATGTGATAGGAAGCGTTATGAGGAACACACTGAGGTGGTTTGGCCATGTGGAGAGGATGGAGGGTGAGAGACTGACGAAGAGAGTGTATGTGAGTGAGGTGGAGGGGGGTAGAGGGAGGGAGAGGCCGAGGATGAGATGGTGGGATGGGGTGGAGAGGTATATGAGAGAGGGGTGTGTGATTTGGGAGCAGGGCAGTGAAATGGCGGGGGACAGGGCGACGTGGAGGCGATTTGTTTGTGGCCATCCCAAACGGGATTGAGGCGTCTGGCAATAGATAGATAGATAGATAAACGTATGCATCTGTCGCATCCAGGATGACCCACTTGAGGTACGTCATGAACCAACTGTAACACGGCTTGCTGTAGTGTAGCAGGAACAACCAACTGATACACAGGGTCCTTCCAAGGGGGCTGTTTATATAAAAGGCCCCGTTGAAGATGACTCGTCACCAGACTCCAAGGCATAGATGACTTGAGACCACATCATATCTTTACATTGTTCCACCTTTACCGTGCAATATCCAGAAAGGGGGATATCCTCAGATATGGCAACAGCAATATTTCTACTCAGCGCATCGGCAACGACATTTTGTCGGCGTGGTAAATATCTGACCTCTGGGTCAAACTCCATTACCTTGCTGAACCAACGCGCGACCTTACCGTGCAAGTTCTTCCCCTTAACCCTTATCCGCCAGTTGACGTGTATGCACGACAGGATTGATGGAGCGGAGGGCCGCCGGTTGCCTTGTTATACCGCACTCACCTTCCCGCCACTGTTTGATTACACTACCGTTTTCTGTGATACCTACGGGGTAGGTAGGACCCCCAGGTACCCTGTGGTTGTGCTGTTCAGTTTGTACTCGGCTGTGGTAGCGAGAGGAGCCACGTCATCTTCCTTGACATCGTCTGATTCTGTCCCACCGCATGAAGGGCTGATTGCCTCATCAATCCCCGCGAACGTTCCGCCCTTATTGCCAGGTAAAGGGCTTAGTGATAGAGCTATAGGACGTGCCCTTGACTATACTGTCTCTCGTATACTCAGCACGAGTACGTCCTCTGAGGAGAAAAAAAAAAGCTACCACGTGGAGAGTGAGCTCTCTCGCCCTCCAACCCCTACTTGCTCTCCGACGCCAGAGAGGGCTCTCCGACTTCTCCAGGAGGAAGGGACAGTCTACGGGAGTGATGATTTCGGCGATGAGGATGTGCAAGATGACCCAGGACATCGGGAAAGTGACGCGGACCTGTCGGTCATCTGTGGAAAAAAACGCCGCAGAGCCATTTCCCCCACACTCTCGCCGCCTGCTTGCGCTCCCCCACACCTCAGCCTACCACTTCAAGGGCAGATTGTCCACAATCAGGCCCTTCGGGAGTGGTATGAGTACTGAGCAGGTGTGTGGGGAAGTGTAAATAGTGTACAGCAGTGCAGAAGTTTGTGTATTTTCATAAATGAGTGAAATGTGTGATTTTGTAAGTGAATTATAGAAAGTGCTAAGATATCATTCTTTTATAAGTTCTACAAGTGCATATAAGTGATTTATAGTAAGTGCAATACAGGAGTTGATACTGTTTATTGGA
This sequence comes from Coenobita brevimanus, assembly GCF_032717465.1. Taxonomy (NCBI): domain Eukaryota; kingdom Metazoa; phylum Arthropoda; class Malacostraca; order Decapoda; family Coenobitidae; genus Coenobita; species Coenobita brevimanus. The sequence goes on along the minus strand of NC_136984.1, from coordinate 6,604,714 downwards.
TATTGGTTAGAAAATTATTGGATATACCTTGAGTTTGCCTACCTGTTACCTGAAAGAAAACCACTTGTGAGCGAGCCACAATGAACAATACCTGCTTCGGTATACCTAAATTATTTCACTCAATACTCAGGGGGATTGTGCCAGATATGAGCATCAGTGTATCTGTGATGTGAAGTACAAATAATGTTAGTTGTGTGAAACATTTATATGATTTTCACTATAACCCTGATTGGTACAAGGCAGTCTGATTTACAGTACAAATAATTACCTCATACTCTACGATAATGCGTGAAAGAGCAACAGCATTTACTTGCCAAAGGGCAATTACCTGTAATCGTGATGTAAAGTGCATTTCTAAGTGTCTTAGTAAAGGAGAAATATGATTATTTACGGAAGAAGTGAGTACAGAAAAACGACGAGATATTTCTTTTCCCACACACCTACTGGGCTTAGTGGCATGGTGGTGTGGGCGGTAAATCCTTGGGTGAGCCACATGAACCGGGTTATGACTCATTTTCACGGTGGTAAGGAGGATTAGAAAAAACGAGTGGAATATTCCGCATTACAAGGACGCTCTGGCAGTGTTACACTCACCACTCCAATCAGTGCTGCCAACGCTAGCCGGTTGGGCCAATGCCATGACCAGTTGCCTGCGCTCGGAGCCGCGCGTCAAAACGTGAAAAACCACTCGTCTTCAACTCATCCTTACTCATCGACGGGACCACCTAGAGACCTCGGGATACCTTCATTGGAAAGAGGAAGAGTTGTTGAGTCTTATGAACTTTAATTTGAATTTTTAGATATTTTGGTTTGTTAGATATGAGGGTTTGAAGTAAGGTTATTTTTCCCAAAATCTCGGAAATCGCCCGTAGGGAGGAGTGAGCCATGGTGGTTTACACCCCGGCGGCTAAGGGTTAAACAAGTCGCATATGGGTGCATGATCTGTTAAAACAATTATCCGGTACCCGAAGATGATATCGCAGAAATGTCCTAACACCCACACGATTGCTAATGTCTCCAAATGCGTTACCGAGTAGTTAATTTCTAGGGGTCTTAGTGCCCTACTGGCATATGCAATGGTATGCATTTTGCCTTCCTCATCCTTTTGCTGTAACACTGCTCCCAGTCCCAAACCTGAGGCATCCGTGCACAGGGAAAAAGGTTGAGTATAATTAGGAAACGCTAACACGGGAGTCTCTGTCATGGCTTTCTTGAGGTCGTTGAAGCTTTTTGCTTCTGATGGTCCCCATTGCCATGCAGCATCCTTCTTAAGTAGCGTCGTCAATCGTGATGCAATACCAGCATAATTGTGGACAAAGCTCCTATAAATACCAGTGAGCCCTAGGAATGAGCGAACATCATCCTTGGACTTGGGTGTAGGGAAATTTACCATGGCTGTAACCCTATCCAGCAGAGCCTTGATGTCATCGCCATCAACTAAATGCCCTAGAAATCTAACATTCACTTTTAGAAAATCGCACTTCGATAGCTTGATTTTCAGGCCCGCAGATCTTAAGGTTTCCATCACTCATTTTAATTTACTAAAATAAGCATGGATATCCTTGCTTATAATTATTAAGTCATCTAGATACGCTAGGATGTCCTGCCCAATCATGTCACCAAACAACTGATTTATCATGCTCTGAAATGTCAAAGGAGCATTACTCAGTCCAAAAGGCATCCGGAGAAATTCAAAGTGCCCACGGTGAGTGCTAAAGGCAGTGATGGGATGCGACTCTCGGTCAGCTCCACCTGCCAATACCCTGATGCTAGATCCAGGCAGGTGAACACGGTATTTTACCCAAGGACTGCAGTAAGTCTCTGAGATGCAGAATCGGGTAATGATCCAGTATGGTTACCTTGCTCACTTGCCAAAAATCTACAACAGATCTCACACCACCGTCCTTTTTAGGCACTAGAAAGAGTGGTGTATTCCAAGTTGATGAAGAAGGCTGAATGACTTCATCATGAAGCATCTTTTCAACTTCCTCTTCCACTGCTTTCCTCTGACTGTGTGGTAAGCAGTATGCGGGCACATATATCGGCTTTGTACCAGGGTACAACCCAGTATGATGCTTCACCTTGTCCGTCCTACCAAGTGGTTCTCCTGGAAGTGCCACTACGTCAGAGAATTCCTTAAGAAATGCTAGTAACCATGATTTATGAGCAACATTATCTGTTACCTTCACATATTGTTCTAGCAGCTTTTCTCTCCCAAGACGTGTAGGTTCCAACTGAGTTGTTGTTTGTGATGTGACTACGGGAGAGATCACTGGTATGTTGTTGGCTTCCTTTACAGGGACACCATAGGACATCAAGTTGCCTATATAACATCCATCTCAGAGCTTAACTGCGCCACCACTCATATTTGCAATGAAGAGGGGCATCTTCTGATCTGGTCCGACACTACTCAGGGTGGACGCTAGCGACAATGCCTTATGTTTTACAGTCTCTGTTAAACATACCTCATCAGTTCCCTCTGACACATCAGGTACTCGGACAGGAATTTTGCAGACAGTTTGACTGGGTAGGTGGTGATTCCCACTCACTATAGCCCTGACCTGCTTCCAATCCATATCGTCTCTTTCGTGACAATCCGGGGACTCCCTTGACGCTTCACTTGTCAGGGTCACAACTGGTTGAACGGCTCCTGATTGGATGCCAGTTCCAGCTTGTGTTGCTGAGGGACTAAGGCCTACAAACTCCTTTCCATGAAGGAAATAGAATGAATGTAGCACGTAACACAGGAGATCGTTTATCTGCCCTCAGTGTCAACGGTACCTGGCTTACGATCTTCATTATACTCCCTGTCACACCTGTCAGAATCACGTCAGGTGCTGACAACGTCCAATTACCTCAAGGCATTTCATACTTCAGCCTCTCTATCGTTTTACTAGAAATAATATTTGCACATGCTCCAGTGTCCACTATCAAAGACACCTGGCATTTCCCTATGATCCAAAGTATCGAGAGCAAATCCACCTTTCTAATAGCTGTCACACATGCATCGGTGGACTGTACGATTTTATTTACTTCTGTATGTGGTCCTGAACTTTTCCTGAATTAACTTGGTTGCCCAGTTTTTCCGATTGGCAAGAACAATTGGGCAACAGTATGAAGAATGAGGACACCGCCCATGGATGACACACCATCTTTGTACTTTTGGCTTTACAGCCTTGGTCTTTTTCTGTGGAGAACTAGTAGCTGTGTCTCCCCAGCCTGAAGTTTGCAAGGTTTTGCTAGCTCTTGCATAGCATATGCCTGCCTTCACCAAAGCCTGACTTTCAGTACAGTTAGGATGCTGCTGTGCTATATCTATGAACCTAAACATCCAAGCATCCAACATGTAGCAGTCGCTTGCGAAAGTGTTAATTAGGGCTTCCTTAAACTTTTCATGTAAATGAGCAATAGGCCCGGTTAACGAGGCCTCTAGCATTTCGGCTGCTGGGCAATTTGGCTTAATATTTGCTTTAACCCATTGGAGCCCAGTGTCCCGAATACCGGACAGAACTGGGATTTTCCAAGTCCATATAAAGTAGGGAACCCAAGGTAGGGACCTATGAGCTTCAAAACTGTGAGCCGATAGGTGGAGGGCGGTACGCTTAGTACCCTCCCAGCTCCACGCCTGGCTCAGCATCCCTTGGATCCAATGGGGTAATGACTGGCCAGCCTATCAGTCTCTTTAACCCATTGGAGCCCAGTGTTCCGAGTACTGGACAGAACTGGGATTTTCCAAGTCCTTATGAAGTAGGGAACCCCCAGGTAGGGACCTATGAGCTTCGCAACTATGAGCCGATAGGCGGAGTGCGGTATGCTTAGTACCCTCCCTGCGCCATGCCTCGCCTAGCACCCCTGGGATCCTGTGGGTTAATATGCCAAATCTTTTCCCTATCACTAGCAAGCTGTAACCTATGTATCTGGGCCTCGCAATCTTGTAGGAACCATTGGATATTGTAGTCATCTTCCCCAGTAATCTGTAAACTCGGTTGGGCTGTAAGTAGCACCTTTATACAATCTGGGCTCGAAGGTGCCTGAACAAACTGTCCTTGGGACTGTCAAACCAGCGCTACAGGAGGTAAAGTTGAAGGAATGCTAACAGTAGCCAGATTAGTGGTCGCCATGTTAGGTTCATGCCATGCAGAAGGAAAATTCACCTGAGTTTGCATGCCAAAACTGTTAGTATTCATGCCCCATGGATTAGCACAAAGATCCTGGGTTTGCACGCCAGTACTGTTAGTATTCATGCCCCATGTATTAGCAGAAAGATCCTGGGTTTGCATCCCAATACTGTTGGTATTCATGCTCCATGGATTAGCATAAGGAACATTAGCAAATAAATGGTCTTGTCCTTGCTGTCCAAGGGTTAATGATGAACTGAACATGCCTGAGGTGTAAGTGGGTATGTGAGTGGTTGCATTAATATAAGAAATTATTGGATCTTGAGTATCTGGTTGAGAGGCCAAGGGTGCTGTTGTAGCCTGTTGAACATCCACAGTCTCTTCACTAGGAGTATCGTTATTAGCAAGACCAGTGGCCATTTTGGACCTAACTGAACTTTTAGGAACTGTAAAATAAGAACTACCAGAACGCAAACGTAAAGTGTTCAAGTCCCCACTATCCAGTTCCTCAGAAGTGTCCTGACTATCTTCAGCCCCAAGATGTCCTTCACTGTAGAGTTTGAATACTCGTAACCAAAGTCTCAGTCCAAAGTCTCAATCCACTCACAAAAATCTGAGACTAATTCACTAGACTCTTCTTCCGTCATGGTTGGTTTGTCTGAATATCCCCTTAATTTGTCCCCACTTCTTCGCTGTATCCATCTAACCTTGTCAGAATTTATTCCCTCTCCAGTCACAGGAAGAATTAAACTGACACAAATAGATTAGCTATGGCTTTTAGCAATAGAGAATGGGACACAGACAAGATGTACAGAAAATATATCTATATGTCTATTTAGGGGACTCTGAGAAACCTTTATTTTTACACACATTATCTGACTAACATTTGCTGCTTAAAAAGTGTGTCTGAAGGTTCACTGTGCATGTACACTACCTAGGTGTCATATGAAGATTAAGCTCCAGGTAGATTCATACTACAAGTCCACACACTTCGCGAGGTTTCTCCTCCAACCACACAACGATCCTTCCCCCATGGTAGTCCTCGGGACACACCGCACGCTCACCCAGCCTCACTCCACTCCAGCCTCCACATCCAGAGTTGCCAGATGTGTCTAGACGATCCCACCCTTCACCTCACTGGCCTCGGTGAGCCGATATCTCGCACACCAGAGCGAGATAATTGCCAGTTCGTGCTTGAAGGTAGTGATATCTCGCCAGGCAGAGTTATAGAGAGAGCAAGATTACTCTGATATCTGCTCTACTTATTTGCTCCGCAATTAGTCCCTTTGCAGCAGGAGCGCAAAATTTTCTATTTCACCTGCAGGATCACCAGTGGTTGCAAGGGTTTTTCATTGCACAAATCCCTTTAGCACCTTGTCGTATCCTAGCACTGAACACCAATGTTACTTGTGTCATCCCACCGCTGCCACCAAAAATTTTTCAGCTGTGTGGATACTTCAACTGGTCACTATTATATCAGCTTGGAACCCCACAGCTGATCACCAATTTATATATCAGCTTAGGCGTGACCTCTCTATTCCAAGCAAGGTTATAATGTTGCGCCCGGTCGAAGTCACTTACGGCTGACACACTCCACCAAAGTCTTCTCACACACTGGAGATGGTGGGAATTGGTGTAGAATCTTGTTGAAGGAATTTAGAGGTAGCATGTGCAGGTGAACTGAAACCGAGCAGATTAAATTTCTCTTTATTGGCCACAGAAAGATACAACTGCAACACTGAGAGAGCTCAGACTTTATACATCCCTCTCATTTGAATGATAAGTGCGTTCTGCTCTAGCTGGCCAGCGTCCCCTCTGGGTGTGGCATTGGGTTAGCATAAAATAGGGATGCCATACCCCACAGACAACTGGGACTTATACATGAATATAAGCATCATAACTGTACCATGTACATTATACACCTCAATAAAATAGTTTTGATTACATTAAGTATACTAACAAGGTAAATATTTCCCTAAGACTTTATACATATATACACTTTATATTTCTCTGTCGCCTTCCCTTTACTCTAGGTTTTGATTTAAAAAAAGATGACTGATTGTGCATCCTATCCCAAGCCACGTTACATTGAAATAGTGTTTGGTTGTTTATCATTCACACCATATTACACATTGTTAATAGTGAATAAACAACTTTGTATGCAATACGTAACAATAGTGTGAAACTACAACTCTTCATGGGAAAATGATATTGGCACCAGAACACCATTACACAAGAAAAGAATGCATTGATCCAGAGCTGAAGAAATATAGGCTTCTGAAGATGGAAGTGTTTTATCATTTTACTCCAGTTTGGCCTAAAATTACCATCTCTCAATCATGAATACTAAGCTTTAACAAGTAATGAACGTCGGAATATGGTGCAAATCACAAAGAAGTGCTGTGTAAGGAATTTAGAGTCTTAACATTCTGACACTGAACTACGTGAAGAAAGATGCAAAAGGTAAAAAGTCTGCGTCAAGTTAAGGTTAAAGGACTATGGTTAACATAATTATACATACCTGATAATACGAAAAAGAAAATTAAGCCACTGGAAATGTAAGTATTGAGGAATATTACGTGGATTATACCCCAGTGAAGAGGATGGAGAATGAGAGACTGACGAGGAGAAGGTATGTGAGATAGGTGGAGGGGGGAGAGGGAGGGTGAGGCTGAGGATAAGATGGAGGGTTGGAGTGGAGAGGTATATGAGAGAAGGGGGTGTGAGCTGGGAGCAGGGCATTGAAATGGCAGGGGACAGGGAGACATGGATGCAATTTGTTTGTGTCCACCCCTTACGAGATTATGGAGTCTGGCAATAGATAGATAGATACTCCAGTGATAGATTTACAATTGATAACGGTGATAGTGTGGTTGCAGTGCCATCATTTAATAACACAGGCCTGTAAAGTGATGTAATTGGACCATACACAGCCATGAAGTCAACTGGCTAAAACGTTGAAGGAAAATGGGTAAACGAATAGGACAGCAGAGGATGTGGCGAGATAGGATGTGGCAAGACAGAATGCGCATGATAGGGTGCGGCAAGAAAGGATGCAGCAAGAGAGGGTGCGGCAAGACAGGATGTGGCAAGACAGGATGCGGCAAGACAGGGTGCGGTGAGACAGGGTGCGGCGAGACAGAAAGCTGCAAGACATGGTGCAGCAAGACAGGTTGTGGCAAGACAGGGTGCGACAAGATAGGGTGTGGCAAGACAGGTTGTGGCAAGACAGGATGTGGCAAGACAGGGTGTGGCAAGACAGTATGATAGAGGGAGATTGAAGTTTGGGGAAGGCAAAGGCAGGGAGAGTAGAAAGACAAATAACTATACTTTTACTAACACTTAACCCAGATTTTCGTCCTTTAGTAGCCTATTTCCCGTAGCTCAGTAAAATAGTGCTACGGCTCTTATTTCCCTAGCACTTCTTCGTGACAAGCACCATTGTGTTATTATCTTCGGTTCAGAATCCAGGATGGAGGGATGGCTAATTTAGGCTGTGTCATAGCAAAAACAGGATATGTAAATGTAATGCTAGATGTTTAAGGCTCGACTTCCCGCTCCTAAAACACCTAATGTGTAGCGGGGTCCTCTTTCGAGACCGGGGCTTAGAACAAATAAGAGAGAGGCAGGACACAAAAACTCCAGGCAATAACCTTTACATGTGTATTATTCAGTCAGACAAGGGACAACAGGAGATATTACAACACAATATTTGATCAATCACAAACACTTATATCTAGATAATTAGTATTTCACAAGATACTCTGGCAGAATGCACTTAAAATAAAACTCGAGACGGAGTATGCAGAATTATTACAGTCCAAGGTCTCTGTGCACGTGGAGGAGTTAGAGATGAGGCTCACTAGGGGAGGGTGTAAGGCACTGGGGTCTAATTGTGATTATGGTAGTATGAGACAGCGTGTTCACTTTACTATTTTCTGAGGGCAAGGGACTTTTGGTTAATTAGTAATACACACTCCACGGCTTGAGTGTTTCTCTTACTATAATATGAAGGGTATTGCACATGGGTCTTATTCACTGTCACTTTGATTCTGCATGGGTTATACACTGTTCCGCCCTGTTGTATATTAGGCCATTATTATTCCAATTTCACTTAAACACTTAGTCTGGTGCTACGAATGCACTACATTGCCTCATCACTGTTATACTACACTAGGGGCGTAGTCACTGTCTCATGGGTCACTGGGTGGTGGGTGCGGTGGGGAGACACGCCGGCTACAGCTCTGCCAGGGCAGGGGCACCTCCAGGGGAGGCCGTGTCGAAAGGACACGGGATCATGCGCAGGGGTGTCTTCTCTCATCCGGGGCTACAGGTGGTGAAGGGGCCTGTACTTTCCAGGCTGGGGACAGGAGTGTGGCCCTCAAGACTGGGGCCGAACAATTGCCTGAACCTCTCGTTCAGGTTACTGCCGGAGGTAGAGGTCCTCTGCCGTTGGGGTGTAGAGAGGTCCCGCCTGGGCGTTCTGGGGAGGGCCTGGGGTTCCCGAGGGGTGCGGCCCCCGGAGCTAGGCGGCACCATCAGGAAGGGGCTATGGCACCGGTCTGCATCAGGGTCCATCAGGTGGGTCTTCTCCAGGGCAAGTCATAGGGAGCAGAGACTGGGGGAGGCTATAGGGCCTCTCCAGTACTCCTCTACATCCTCTGCATCGGGGATCAGGAAACTCGTCTCATGCTGGGATGGCGGGGCTGCTCTCTGCTGCTTCCGGCTGTGGGGCCCGGCTACTGACTGTGGCTTCCCAAGGGCACGACCACAAGGCGCCGAGGCCCGGCTACTGGCCGTGGCCTGAGAGGGTGAATGACCACCAGGGAACCTAGAGACACCTTCAGAGCGGCTACCGGCCATCTGACGAAGGCGGGAGTGGCTACAGGCCAACTCCTGCAGGAGGGGTGTGGAGCGGCTACAGGCTGACTCGAGGACAACACCTTCGGAGCAGCCACCGGCCATCTGACGAAGGCGGGAGCGGCTACAGGCCGACTCCTGCACGAGGGGTGTGGAGTGGCTACAGGCCGACTCCTGCACGAGGGGTGTGGAGCGGCTACAGGCCGATTCCTGCACGAGGGGTGTGGAGCGGCTACAGGCCGACTCCTGCACGAGGGGTGTGGAGCGGCTACAGGCCGACTCCTGCACGAGGGGTGTGGAGCGGCTACAGGCCGACTCCTGCACGAGGGGTGTGGAGCGGCTACAGGCCGACATAGGGGCAATGCCTTCGGAGCTGCTACTGGCTTTCTGACGAAGATGGGAGCAGCTACAGGCCGATTCCTTCAGAAGGGGATTTGGAGCGACTACAGGCCGTCTCCTTGTTACCCTCAGGTAGGCTACTGGCAGATTCCTTAGTGAGGGGCAGGCGGCTACCGGCCATCCTAAGAGGGATGAAACCTTTGGAGAGGCTACTGGTTAACTCCTGAGGAAGGTAGGAGTGGCTACAGGCCATTTCCTTAGGGGTGCTGGTAGGACCTGGACAGACAGCTCCACCCCAAGTTGGATTGGTGGAAACTCGCCCAGAAGGTAGTGCAGGATTCCTGATATGGCGACGGCAGGAGGGCTCCAAGTCATAGGGGCGTACGGCCCTGGCTGACTTGTGCTGTTGTCGCGCTGAGTCTCAGCGCACCGCTGCTGCTCCTCCTTGGGGTCCTTGTGAGGGTGTCTGGGAGTTCATGGGAGCACTATGCTGAATCCCTGGTGGAGGTGGTTGGGCGTTCCAAGGGACACTATGCTGTATTTCAGTAAATGATAAGCTAAATGGATGAAGTTTTGTCAGAAGGAAATGCCTGTATGACTAGAGTTGCACCTCTTTATTGTCACGATGGAAGAAATGGTTTTATGCACACGTTGTAAAAGAAAAAAAAATAGTACGCATGACTAGCCAATATGTTGCTTTAAAAAACATAGAACACCTGACCAGAACTGTACGGTTTTGGACAAATGAAACCACTACACATTCTCTGTTGAGTTTATGTGATTATTCCGACTTGGAAAAATGTACAGCTCATGGTAGTTCTTTTTTGCGAACACGTACCTCTGAGTACTTGTATTTAAAAAATGTAATGAAAAAAACCTGAATTTCTGAAATATACAGTTCGTTAGTTTTTTTTTTTTTTTTTTTATGAATTCGTGCCTCTGAGTATTTTTATATAGCAAAAATTGTCTATTGTAAGATATCCTGACTTTGTGATGTATACAATTCATGGTGCAGTTGTTGTTGTTTTTTTTTTTTTAAGATTTTGTGCCTTCGTGTGGTTGATATATAATCAAGAAGAGACTGTCTTCATAGACCTGCAGCGAAACTATTGCAGCCAGTTTTTTAAAGTTTCTCTTTGAATCTTTCAAGATCATCACAAAATTGAAAATTGCTAAATAATCAGTTGATGCAACAGCTGATGCAACGGCTGCCATGTCATATCAACTAAACATTTCAAGCTGAACAACTTTGTATTTAATAGAATAATCGCTCAGAGTTCTCCAAAAGCAGATATTCGAACTTTCCTTGAAGGAAAAGAAAAAAAATATCCTCAGGTGTACCACTTATAGACCTTTGGGATTCGCCGCAGGTAAAAATCTATTTTAAGGTATAGATACCGCCAGCCAAACCGTAAGAGTGTGTTCGCTTCATTTGTCCGCACTGAACTCTTCAATAACAGCGTACACAAAAGTTGCTAAACACATAAATATAAGAAGGGAGAGAACACATGTATATGCTTTAAAAAGGCAAAGTGCACATAACGAGAACTGTACCTTTTATCTCCACATTCGGTTATTGTGTGATGTTGGGGGATGGTTATACTGTGTATGTGATGTTGGGGTACTGTTATATTGTGTGTGTGATGTTGTGGGATGGTTATATTGTGTGTGTGATGTTGGGGTACTGTTATATTGTGTGTGTGATGTTCGGGGATGGTTATATTGTGTGTGTGATGTTGGGGGATGGTTATATTGTGTGTGTGATGTTGGGGGATGGTTATATTGTGTGTGTGATGTTGGAGGATGGTTATATTGTGTGTGTGTGTGTGTGTGTGTGTGTGTGTGTGTGTGTGTGTGTGTGTGTGTGTGTGTGTGTGATGTTGGTGATGATTACTTTTGTGGGCTCAAACCAAGAATTTCAAAACATTTCAGTCATTCATGTGTGTCTCGTTTAATTAGGGTATTTTGTTAAACTATTCCTTGGCTTTTCCCTTCTTCCTTCTCAACATTTTACCCATTCATTTTAGCACATATTAAACTGAAGATGGGATTATTTGGTCTTTACTGTATATTTCCATGTAACTTGGTAATTTCCTTTTCTTTTGCTGCCTATCCTTTCCCAAATCTATTTTACTGCCTATACTCTTCTCAGTCAAACCTGGCCCAGATTTAAGTCCTCTTGCAGCTTATTTTTCATGTAAGTCAGTAGCAGAAAAGAGATAATATTTTGGCTTTACATCCATCATGTTCTGAGGCTTATGTATCCCGTCATCTCGGCCTTCATGATGAGATGGTGGCAGTATTAGACCAAGTTAATGTAAAAAGAGTATAGTAAGAGTCAGTGAGTTCCTATGGCATGTTACTGATGCAGCCAGCGCTTTTACTGGCCGAAGAAGCTTGGCAGAACCCTCTTGTGATTTGTGTCTCCAGTCTTCCTCCAGCAATAGTCATTACGCTGTGGAAGAAAAATGAACGACCCAGTTAATAGTAAGTGGTGAAAATAGCAGTTACCTATGTAGTTTGGTGACAAGACATGATTTTATAAATGCACACACACACACACACACACACACAAAACAAACATAAAAACACAAGCTCAAAAACGCACCAAACACACACACACACACACACACACACACACACACAAAACAAACATAAAAACACAAGCTCAAAAACGCACCAAACACACACACACACACACACACACACACACACACACACACACACACACACACACACACACACACACACCATAGCACAAAAAAATAACCAAACACACATACACAAACACGCAAACATATAGGCACACAAATGGATAAATGCAATTACAAACGTACACAAACAAACACAAACTTACACAAACACATAAATATTCAAACAAATACACAAACACAAATGCACAAGTAGAGAAACATAAAGACAGATAATTACACAAACAAATACACAAACAAAAACAAATAAACACAAATAAATACACAAACATACAAATACACAAACACACAAATACACAAACACACAAATTCACAAACACATACAAATACACACACACACAAATACACAAACACACAAATACTCAAACACACAAATACTCAAACACACAAATACACAAACACACAAATACACAAACACACACATACACAAACACAAATACACAAATACAAACATGGAAATGTTCAAATACATAAACACAAACAAACACACAAATTAAAAAACAAGCTGGTAGGTGACAATGGCCAGCTCTAAGTGGACCAAGCTACAGTATGTCAGTGACCGAAGTGAGTTTCAACACTAAATGTCATTTCGTATGGAAGTACTCCAGTGCAACATTCCACCCAAGAATCATGGCCCTGGCTTAATATTCTCTGAAGCCTATGCATGATCATAGTTGTGATTTTAGCTGTTTTCACCGGTTTCACGTTTGATGATCTTTGACCCCTGACCTGGCCAATGTAGCACATAGGTGTATGAAAGAAAGTTGTATTACTATACCCTATTTGATTGGCCTGTGCAGGTGAGATGCATGGGGCGAGTAGAGTGTGTTTGCATCGCGGCTGCTGATTGGCTAACGATTATTTAAATCTACACCTCTTCTTATTTTAACACACACTATTTATATTTATAAACTACCTTCAATATAAGCAGCCAGATTAAATATTGAAGCTAAAGAGGTCAAAATTAGCTTTAAAAGTTTGCTGGTATCAAAGAAAATTAAACTTGATTATAAAGTTTTATAAAACGATGAGTGATATTTGAAGCAAATTATCCACCCACGGTGTACACCTACGTTCGCATGTTGCACTATAATGTCCACCCACAGTGTACACCAACGTCCGCACGTTGCACTACAATACATGAATATATTTACTTCGATGACATCATAGGCGTCCAATCAGCAGCTGCGAAACAAACAGACCCTACTTGCCCCGTGCATCTCAGGTACACAAGTCAATCAGATAGATTACAGTCAATGTCTATAAGAATGCAAACTTTCATTCAGTTCCATCGAGCCACTGGGGAACTGGGGGGGGGGGGAGGGTTGAAGACCAGTACTGGTTGTTAGGGACGCTGAGGCCAATCTTCTCAGATCTGCTACTCGAAAACTAAAAAAAAAAACGGATGACACACTTCCGATGGAGAATAACCTTAAGATTACGCCTAAAAAAGTCAGAGGTTTCTACGCTCATTAGTAATGCTTCTACACCTCAGCGTGAAAAGTACGAAAAAAACGGGTTTCCGGCCGTTGCTAGGCAACGAGTAGTTGCCTGGCAGCCAAAATCTTGCAGACACAACAAAGCCATATGCTGGCCATTGTGTCCAGGTTTGGTTGGAATCAGCTAAGAATGCAAGAAAGAAAACACGACTAACAACAAGGGCAGCATGGAGCTGGCCAGCACACACACAAATACATAAATACACAAATACACAAACATACACGCATATACACAGGTGCAGAAAAATAAACACACACACACACAAATACACAAACAAACACAAATATATAAACACAAATGCACAAATACAAACACAAATACACACAAACACAACACAGGCACACACACAAGAACACACAGAAGCACACACAGGCACTCATAACCATACACAAATGCACATGCAAACAACACACACACACACACACACACACACACACACACACACACACACACACACACACACACACACACACACACACACACACACACACACACACACACACACACACATTTACTTAAAACTGTCCTACTACAGATGACGACGGCTACTATACTGACGAAGATGGTGTGTTTCTCAGTCTTTGGTGCTAGTGTGTGTGACTGTGCAAACCAATTCTGGATCCGCAAATTTTGCCACGCAGTTGGCATGTCTTGTTCGGGTTTGCTGGGAAAACTCTTTTTTGGTTTTGCCTCTGTTGTCTACACTCTTCTCTGGCCAGGTTCCGAGCTTCTTCTAGGTGAATCGTTCCTTCACTGCAGAGGGCTCACCATTGTTTTTCTGTCAGAGGCTTTGTTTCAAGATCTGGTATGATGTTGCATTTCTTCAGGGTTGTCCTTATATGATTTTTACATCTCGTCTTCTGTCTGTCGGGGTTGTGACGTGCCGGAGGGAGTTGGCCATACAGACCCTGGCAGGGAAGACAGTGCTTAGGCTTATGGAGCATGTGTTTCACCCATCTGAGCTGTTTTTTAGCCACCATGGTTTCTATGCTGGTTGACTTTGCAAGGTGACGAATTTGTGAGTGAGACACTTTATCCTCCCATGTATGTCCTAGGATGCGCTGTAATCATCAGATGTGAAAAGACTCAAGCTGTTTGACGTGACACTGGTAAGTAGTCCAGATTCAGCACCGTGGAGAAGCACACAGCTGTATATAACGATACCTTTGTCTCGATTTTCAAGTTGGTGTTTTCAAAGACTCTAGATCTGAGACGCCCAGAAGTGACTGAGGTGTAACTGATTCATGCAAGGACTTAGGCATCAGTGTTACGTGTATCTGTGAGCACACTTCCAAGGTTGGTAAAATTCTTCTCCTGGTTTACATTTTCACCATTTATCTGAAATGCAAGAGGTTCTGCTGCATTGTTTCTATGAGATATTGTTGTTCTTTTTATTTACATTTATTTGGAGATGCATTGCATGGTATATGTTGGAAATGATGGTGAGAGACTGTTGTAGGGCTTCTGGGGTATGTCCAAAGACAGCACAGTCATTAGCATATTGCAGCTCTAGGAAATGAGCTATTTCAGTCTTTGATTGAGAATGAAGATGTCTGAGATTAAATAAGCTACCGTCTAGACGGAACTGGATTATTATTCCACCATCAGGGTTCATTTGCTGGTGACTTAGAAAGGTAACTGCAGTGAGATATTATATGCTGAAAATCATAGGAACCGGGACACATCCTTGCTTTATGTCCGCATCCGCATTGAAGGGTTCTGAGTTGCTTGCTCCTACGAACACACCAGCATTCATATTGTCATGCAGACTCTTCAGGATGGTATGAAGGTTGTCTGAAAATCCAGATTTTGAAAGAGCACTTCATAAAATCTCCCTCTTGACAATGTCAAATGTTTTTCCAAGATCAATGAATGCAATATACAAGTCACATTTCTGCTCATGGCATTTGTCTTGTATCTGTCGGGAAAAGATCACATCACAGGTACTTCGTTCCTTCCGAAAATAACATTATGTTTCAGGGAGTGTTGTCTCTGTCAAATGTTTTGCCAGTCCGAATAATATTATCTTGGCTAGTACTCTACTAGCATTCACAAGGAGGGAGATGCTTTTGCTGTTGTCACAGTTTGAGTGGTCCCCTGTCTTCTTGTAGATGATTACAATATCAGAGGTAAGCCATCCAGATGGAATTTATTCTTTGTTCCAGATAGTATGAGATTATGGAGGCACTGGTGAAGTAACTGGCCATCCTCTTTAATCATTTCAGATGGCATGCCATCAAGGCCAGGGCATTTGTTATTTTTTAGTGATTGGTTGGCCTGAACAGTTTGTGCAAATGTAGGTCGAACATCAAGATCTGCTGCTTGAGGGGTATTTGGGATGTTATCAAGGATATTATGCTCCACCGAGTTTTATCGATTCAGTAAGGTGTTGAAGTTTTGTGCCCATCTTTCTAGGATTGCCTGTTTGTGTTTCAGGAGCTGTCCTTCGGCTGATCAAACAAGGTTCATGTTGTATTTGGTTGGCCTGTCGATGGTTTTAATGGACTTGTAGAACCCATGATGGTTGTTCACATCAGCAAGCCTTTGCTTCTCTTTTTGTTTTCCAGTTTACCATTTGTTATCCATGTCATGCAGTTTCGTCTGGGTTTCACTTCTGAGATTCTGGGATTCAGTTTTTAGGGTTAAGGAGCTAGGATGAGCTAGTCAGTTGTTATGTGCACAATTCTTGATTGCAAGAAGGTCATATATTATGCCCTCAGCGTGTTCATCAACCAGCCTTTATGGCAGTTAGTGGAGAAGCCTAGAGTTTCTTCTGCAGTACTTTGGAGCAGTGTTTTAACATTTAGCCACTCGGCGTCTTGGTTTGTTTCATTGTTGTTTGGATCAAATGGTGGACATTGAGAGAGCTTCTCTGTAATAGTGCTGTGGAAGGTGTTACAAGTTGCCACATCCGGTTTAGTTTCATGATGGGAGGTCTGCAGCGCATTTGTGGGCATATGACTACCTGCAGTTTGGTGACTTCGAGGTCATGGTCTGTGGAGCACTCAGCATCTCTCAAAGCTCGGGTTATAAGAACTTCTCTTTGATCTCGCTCCCTTACAGTGACATAGTCAATTAGGCGCCAATGTCTAGATCGTGGCTGCATCCATGTGGTCTTGTGTCTATTCTTGAGTTGAAAGATGGTGTTGGTGATGACCAGACTATGTTCTGAGCATAAGGAAAACAGTTTAAAGCCATTGATATTCATGTTACTAGCACCATGGCAGCCTATAATGCCTTACCATAGGTGATAAATCTTTTCCTACTCTGGCATTATAATCTTCGAGCAGGATCAATTTGTCATTGGGTGGTACTGAACAAATGGTAGCCTCCAAAGAGCCATAAAAGACGGTGTCCTCAGAAGCAAGTGGTACGAATAGGCACTGATGAGTCTTGCATACTAACCTTTAAAGAGTGGTATGCGCCAAGACATCAGCCTCTCTTATATAACCACAGGTGTTTCTTGGATATTCTGTAGAAGGTTGTTTTGGACTGCATAGCCAATGTCATGGTTTCTTCGTACATTGTCCAGGTATCCCCTCCAGAAATAGGTATACCCTTCTCCTGCTCCTATAAGGTTCCTGTCTCCTAAGAGGCAAGTCTCAGACAAGGCACCAATGTATATTTTTTAATTACCTTTTCAGTTTATGAACAATAAGAGCAGTTCTACGGCGTGCTCTTGTGTCATGGTCAGTATCTAGCAAGGTTCATATATTCCAGGTAGCAAGAGTCAGAGGGACTCCTTTGTTTTTTCGACTGCATTGTGGGATGCCTTGACAGACGTGGTTATCTGCCCAGATGGTGCAGAACAGTAGATGTTTAGGTTACCTTTTCTAAACCTCTCCCCGTCAGGGGTAAGCAGTTGGGCATCGGTTTCCGGCTGCTTAGTCGCACTGGATGCTGTAGAGGGCATGACCTGCTCCTGTGTCATCATGCCAGCGACCATTGGGTCAATGCCACCGATGTGCAGGACCCGAGCTAGTGACTTCCAGCCACATCCTTGACCTGTCACTGTCACTCTATCCTGTCACAATAGGTCTTTTGTTTTGGTGAAAGAAGAGATGGGAGGCGAGTATAGCTGAAGGCTTGTGCAATGAATGGATTTGGTGTGATGGTGAGGGTGCACAGTCCTTACCACCACGTGACTTGGCCCTTCCAGCCTGTGATGGTAGCATGAAGATTCACGATGACAATCTACTGAGCAGGGTTGCAGGAGTCTGCTGGGAGCTCTGTCTGTCGATCCCCGCCTTCTGTGGGACTCAAGGATTTTCCGTTCGGGGTTTGCTCCTTAGCCTTGACCCAACCAAGGGCAACCCACAAGGCAATGCATCTGGGTAAGGAAGTCCCCTAGCACACCTTTTCCTTGGCAATTTATTTTTTGGACATGGCTGGCTAATATTCTTTTGTGGTTTTTATGCAGGGTATGGCAAGGAAGAATTTACGCAGCACAGGTGAGGACAGTAAGGTGTATTGCACAAAATAAATCACTTAGGAAAGGTGTTGGGGAGCGTGTGAAAATTCTTAGGGGGTGACTTGAATGAGCTACTCCGAAATACACACACACACACACACACACACACACACACACACACACACACACACACACACACACACACACACACACACACGAGAGAAAGAATACATAGACATAAACACTCACTTTCTGGACAGACATTTGTTTTCTCTCAATGGTCTTCTCTACGTCATTTTCCGGCAGTGAGGTATCGTCAGAGAACTCGACAGTGTACAAGCCAAGAAGACCGATGCCACGGCTCTGCATACCGAAAAAGTACTCGCCAGATGTAGCTGTGGAAAAAAAAAAAAAAAAGTCCTCACCAGGCGTAGCTGTTGGATAAAAAGTACTCGCCAGATGTAGCCATTGGATAAAAAGTATTCGCCAGATATAGCAGTGGGAAAAAAAAAAAAAAAAAAGTGCTCGCCAAATATAGCCGTTGGGAAAAAAAGGTACTCACCAGATGTAACTGTTGGGAAAAAAAAAAGTACTTGCCAGATGTAGCTGTTGGGGGGAAAAAATTACTCGCCAGCTGTAGCTGTTAAAAAAAAAAAAAAAGTACTCACCATATGTAGCTGTTGGAAGAATTGAATACGAAATTATTCCCATTCTGTTTCCTGTTTTAGTCATACGCCTGAAAAACGGTTGACAATTCAGCATTCCATCTATATTCCAGTTGTTAATGCTACACACACTGACAAACTGCCATCTACAGTAACCTGGTCTAAAATTGCCATCTCGCCATCATGAATGTTGTGTTGTAACAAAAGAGTAACAATTAGAATATGATAATCGGAAACAAGTGCCATTGAAAAGATGTAGAGTTGTAGCATTGCCTTTTTCTGCGACTGAACCATGAAATAAGCTGCAAATGGACGGAAAACTGAGCCGAGTTAAGGTGAAAATTATATATTTATGTGTAGGGTACAGCAATGTGACGTCTTTTTTATTGTTTTTACCTTTTCTAATTTCCTTTTCTCCTTTCCCATTTCTGTTCCATTTTTGTCATTTCTGTCTGCTTTAAATGAGTGTCATATGATTTTTTATACTCGGCGATAGGAATCCATTTACCAGTTCAGTGTAACCTGCTGTGTGTGTAATGGAAGAAAGATTTGACCATAGTTTAACCTCCAAAGCATTGCCTGCTGTGACTGGGATGTGGACCCTTTATATCCATTATGAACGTTGTTTTAATGTGGGCTTCAGGTTCATCAGGACATGGACGCAGTAGACGAGAGGTTTCAGTTAAATATTATTATTATTATTATTATTATTATTATTATTATTCACACCATCATCATCTTTCCTGGGGTAGGGAGGACACTGAAGGATGTTTATATAAAAGGGCAGTGTCTGGGTGTATCAGTATAACTAAATAAAGACATTGCCCACCAGCACCTCAGTGATTGTACAGTAGCATCAGATTGTCTTCTTTTCCCTTACACCATTTTTCATGAATATTGGCATGAGGGTGACGTACTTTTTACCATTGTTATTCCAGGGATTTCACTTGACTGTGGAGAGAAACTTCAACCTGGGAGTTTTGATACCGCCTTATTTAACCTATTTATAACCAAATATATTTCCTAATGTTGGGAAAAATTGCCTGATGGAAGCAAGAATTGAATAAGTCACCAGATTCCAGGGAGTTATGGGTAATGTTTAAATCTATACATAAAGTCTTTGTAAATTTCGTATCAGTTATCCACTATCCTACAGCCTTTCCGTTCTGCTCCTTCCCATACACTCCATTCTTCCTCTGACACCTTCCCATACACTCCATTCTGCCTTTGCCACCTTCCCATACACTCCATTCCACCTCTGCAACATTTCCATACACTCCATTCCACCTCTGCAACATTCCCATACACTCCATTCCACCTCTGCAACATTCTCATACACTCAGTTCTACCTGTGACACCTTCTCATACACTTCATTAACTTCTGACACCTTCCCATACACTCCATTCTGCCTCTGACACCTTCCCATACACTCCATTCTGCCTCTGACACCTTCCCATACACTCTATTTTACCTCTGCCGCCTTCCCATACACTCCATTATACCTCTCCCACATTCCCATACACTCCATTCTGCCTTTGCAACCTTCCCATACAATTCATTCTACCTCTGACACCTTCTCATACACTCCATTCTACCTCTGACACCTTCCCATACACTCCATTCTACCTCTGACACCTTCCCATACACTCCATTCTACCTCTCCCACCTTCCCGTACACTCCATTCTGCCTTTCACACCTTTCCATACACTCCAACCAAAGGGGAGGGGGGGCACCTTGATCTGGCAGTGAAGCTTGGAGTGAGATCGGTGGCGTCAGATATATTGGTGGCCTACTCAGTGTTACGTGTCTATCAGTTTCGTGAAACAAGAGCACCCCTTTTCATAACTAGTGGATAGTGGGTACTATTATTATTTCCTGCCGCGGTCGTCTCAGTTTCTCTTCCATCGTATCCCTTGATGTAAACAGACAGAGGGTTTGTTAGTGGACCAATACTGCGCCCTGCACCTAGCAACACGCCTCTTTCGTCCCTTGTTATGGCTAGATAGGTGGCATTGTAAGGCCCAATGAAGTCTGCTGACTGGTCACTTTTTGGCTATAAACACCACATGACCCGACACTCCATTGGTTGTAGCTGTTGTGTGGTGGTGGTGGTGGAGGGGGCTACCTGTGTATACTTTTACACTCCCCCTCTGTCTATCAGGAGCTCTTGGCCTTCTAGGCATCTCTCCCCTTGTTTTGGGCTCTGTGGTGGGAAACTAAAGGCTCGACATTTCCTCTATAGCAAAATACCTTTCCACTTCTCGTCTTTGTGCCACCTTCCTATGCACACCTTTTTACATCTGCCTGTCTGTATGTCCTTGTCTCCTACTTAATACAGGTTATTCAGTACGCAAAAATAACTTACTCTTCACTGAATCTAAGTACAAATAGAAACAGCTGGAAGGGACCGCAGCATAGCCCTCAGCCTCACAGAGTTCCTTCGCTTTAGATGGTGTCCAGGTCTGGGTTTGCGTGGATGTCAAGGCAATAACAACAGACGTGATGGGGCAGGTAGAGGGATCAGGGCTTGTGGTCGTCTCAGTGATTTCAGTCGTGGTGGTCGTGGCTGTCATCCCAGTGGTGGAGGTTGTGTCATCTGGCAATACAAAAGGTCACAAGTACTGCAATATGCATCAGAAGGGTTGGTTTGGGTTGGGTTGGGTCGGCTTGGGTTGGGTTGGGTTGGGTTGGGATGGGATGAGATGGGATGGGTTGGGTTGGGTTGGGTTGGGTTGGGTTGGGTTGGATTGGGGTGGGTTAGGTTGGGTTGGGTTGGTTTGGGTAGGGTTGGTTTGGGTTGGGTTGCGTTGGGATGAATTGGGTTGGGTTGGGTTGGGATGGATTAGGTAAGGTTGGGTTGGGTCGGGTCGGGTTGGGATGGATTGGGATGGGTTGGGTTGGGTTGGGTTGGGTTGGGTTGCGATCGGGTTGGTTGGGTTGGGTTGGGTTAGCGTGTCAGCACATGATCCATTGTGATATGTGGAAATGATGAGTGGGTTAAACCTTGAATTCATTTTCTTTAATTCTCCTGCAACTCTGAAGCAGAATAAAAGCTGCATCCTGTGTCTCCCTCTCACCCAACATTTCCCTTAGCTTCTTAGGTCAGGTCAGATATTTTGTCCTTGAAGAGAGTGAGGGTTGAGTAAATAATAGTAAAATGAACAAACCTTGAGTGACATATTCCCCCTTAATGAGGGTGAGTGCTGAGTCTAAGGGCTGCAGCAGGGTGGTTGGGTCAGCATGGTACAACAGCGAGCACTGCACCCCACCTGAGGGTCATAGTTATGCTGGTGTTAATCTGGGTCATAGTGGTGTTAATCTGGGTCATGGTGGTGTTAGTGTGTCATGGTGGTGTTAATCTGGGTCATGGTGGTGTTGATGTGACATGGTTCCTTTACTACTAATCGTCTTCTACCACTTTATTAATGGACTTCTTTACTCTATGTACTGTATTTAGTAAAGCTCGATTTTTTTTTTTTTTTTTTTTATCGTGTCTAGTGCAAAGTGTCAAGTCCACACAATCAACACACCAAAGTTTTCAGTGGTTGTTGTTTTGTTAATCCCCGCTCCGTCGGTCGAGCAAACCTGTCGACCACAGTTAAGCAACTGCCACTAGCAGGCTGTGCCTTTGGTTGTCTACACCCTTGTTTTTTGTGTCTGCATGTCAGTGTGGCATGTGCTGTGTGGTGCTGCATTATGTTTTGTGTTGTATGGGTCTAATCAACAAGCTAGGCATTCATCTGTGATTCCACCCAACCTAAATCTAAGCTTAAAACACAAGTGACCTGGCGGCGGATTTAAACTGGTGGTTTTGATACTGATAATAGGTTTCCTCACGTCAATAAAATCGTGTGGCGCTAACCAGATGGCATAGCTAGGCGAGTCCAGCGTGTGGACAGGAATGTGATAGTTACCCGTAGCAATGGTGGAGATGGTGACAGCGGTACATAGGTCAGCCGCGATGCACATCTCTCGACACTCACCTGAGGAGAAGTTGAAACCTCAGTTGAGATGGACGTGATATGTAAGAGGTCGAAACTAACTGTTGGTGAACAAGAAGCATCTTAACCGTCGTTGATTCACTTTAAATTGACACAGATTTTCGTCCATTTGAAGCTTATTTCAAGTACCGGTAGATCAATGACAGAAGAATGTAATACTGTGGCTCTGCGTTATCACAGCACTTCTTCTTGACTAGCATCGTCTTCGAGTTACACTTCAGTACTCATAGAGATGGTACTTTTAGGCCTAGTTGAAGTGAGCAGACAACAATACTCACTTAGGTTAAACTTACAAAATATCTTATATCCCTAGATCAAACTGTGATTCCCCAATAATCACAATGAAGTTTGGTGTATATATAACGTAGTATTGTGAGTCTGTTGGCAGTGTGCCTAAAATAATGTGGAGAACTTTAGTCGCACTGCACGCCAGCTAATATGTTTAAACTGCGAATTCCACATGTGGGGCGCCGCGTTTGTGCCAATATTAAATGCCAAGATCAATAGGAAAAAGCGTGAAGAATAAGAAGGTACATCACAATCGTTCTCAGATACAACAAAGGTAATGATACATAATAAATCCACTTTCGTTGTACCGCCACACTTGCCAGTCTCACCCACTTCCCGCAGTTAAGACTAGCATATGGACAAGATGTGGAATTGACTAGAGGGGAGGGTCAGTGGCACAGATGAGGAATGTCAGATTTTGTTTAACCATACGACCATATATTTCACCCCTAAGCGCAGATGACCACCAAACTGTAGTATATCAAACCTTTGATTTTTTTCCCTTGTAAATAACTATATGAAACTCCTTGAGATTTTGTTGATATATTGTGCACCCTCTTTACTCTAACCTGGTCTAAAATTACCATCTCTCCGTCCTCAGTGTTGAGCTGTAACAATAGAGTAATACTAAAATACGATGCTTGTCACGAAGACTTGCTATGAAAAGGATCTGGAGTCGTCGTATTGTCTTTTCCTGCAGCTGAGTTACGTGAAATGAGCTGCAATGGACGATAATTTGGGCCAAGTTAGAGTAAAATCAGTGTAGTAAACAGCTGCCAAATGTCTGTAAACGATGCAGGTAAACCAAGGACAGGTAAGTCTAATAGTGATCAGCCTGGCGTAAATAAAAATAGTGAGATTACTTACACAACTTTTAAACCTACTTGCTTTATAGGCAATGACCAGCCCAGGAGATTGCTCAGTGAGTGATGTGAGAAATTATTGCATTTTCCGCATTATGCTAAGGGGATATGAGGTTCTGCAATTTTTGTCCTCTTCACAGCCGAAAATCTATTCTTATTGACCATTTCTCTGCAAGTACTTTATAAAGTAATTTGATGTATATTATAAAGTTAATCTGTGTACTTCAAATGCTAATGCCGATTTTCAGTTCTGTTGATTAATGGCAACAGAATTTTTGTGGAAGTTATTTTTCATTAAGTTTTACATCAAATTTTTTACACCTTTGCTTTTATTGTTTGTTTTCTTGACAGGAATAAACTTTTTTTCTGGGGGGGAGGCATTGCTTATTTAATAAATAAAGAAAAGGAGATAATCTTCTGTGGTGTAGATTTAAAGCGGAACTGCGGTTCATTTCAGAAGTCTGTTCATTGAAGTGCTGCGTAAAAATATATTAGAATTTGATACTAGATGAGTTTATATCGTTTTTATTCCAACTTGGCCTAAACTAGCCTTCTCTTCATATTGAATGCCGAGTTACAACAATAGATCAGGTCTATAATATGATGGTAGCCGTGAGGACGAGCTGTAATAATGTTTGCTCAGCCGTAGTATTCTATTTTCTGGCACCGAGCTATGTGAAACAAGAACAAATGACAAAAATCAAGGCCAAGTTAAAATGACTATACTAAGATGAACTAGATATAACGCAACAGCCATCTAGTTCAATAAAAAAAAAAAAAAAGGAAAAAAGTGTATTACTGTCAGTTCACAAAAACATATCGTGTAAATCTGTGGTGGCAGCCATGTAGTTGAGTTGTAAAGAAATATATCACTGAGTTCACATCAAACATAGCGTGCAAATTTATGGCCGAGTGTGTGCCTAGAAGGTGGTGTCTCAAGCAGGACAAAGTATGTAGAGGAAAATATTGTACCCAGGCTCTTGGTATCGACTGTTATTAATCTTGTGTTTTGCCTCGCTGGATGGTTGGCCAATGCGAATGAGATATTGGAATACTTTTCCTCTCCTATCCTTCTTCCTCCCCCTCTTTCCCTTCCCTCCTTCCTCACATCCCCTTCCCTCTCTTCCCTCTTCCCACCCCTTCCCACCCAGTCCTTCTTTCTTCAATTGATTCTCATGCCTTCTTTCTTTACTCCCCCCTCCCTTCCATTTCTCATCCCCTTCCCTCTCCCTTCCATTTCTCATCCCCTTCCCTCTCCCTTCCCTTCTTCCTCCACTCCCCTCTCCCTTCCCTTCTTTCTCCACTCCCCTTTCTCTTCTCTTCTTTCTCCACTCCCCTCTGCCTTCCTTTCTTAATCTCCTCCCCTCTCCCCTTCTTCCTCCACTCCCCTTTCTCTTCCCATCTTCCTCCACTCCCTTCTCCCTTCCCTTTTTCATCTTCCCCCCTCTCCCTTCCCTTTTTCATCCTTTCCCCTCTCCCTTCCCTTCTTTCCCAACTCCTTCTCCCTTCCCTTTTTCATCCTCTCCTCTTTCCCTTCTCTTCTTCCTCCACTCCCCTCTCCCTTCCCTTCTTCCTCCACTCCCCTCTCCCCTTCTTCCTCCACTCCCCCCTCCCTTCCCTTCTTCCTCCACTCCCCCTCCCTTCCTTTCTTCCTCCAGTCCCCTCTCCCTTCCTTTTTTTCATCCTCGCCCCTCTCCCTTCCCTTCTTTCTCCACTTCCCTTTCCCTTCTCTTCTTCCTCCACTCCCCTCTCCCTTCTCTTCTGCCCTAACTCCCCTCTTCCTTCCTTCCTTTCTTCCTCAACCCCCCTCTCCCTTCTTCTAGCCCTCTCATTTACTTCCTATCTTCTTGACCTTCATTTTTCTAACATTTCTTCTCCAGAATTATACCCAGTTCAGTCTCGCCTCAGGTACAAGTGAGAAAAAGAGGCAGGATACTGATAGGCAATATCTTCTTCCATACTGCCTTACTGCGGGAGAAAATCTTGTGCATCCCAGTGATTAGAAGAGCTACATTACACCCATCGATGTATATATATATCAGTGACAATACCCCATTCGCTTAGGCCAGTTACGAGAAGTCCATAAACAGTCTGAAGGTTCCTGCTGATTGGCTAATACAATACCAGGCGTGGCAGCGGACAGTGAGGTGTTCCCGATCAGTTAGACTACGGTGTTCTCTGATGCTTCACACAGTTCATTCGGAACGTACGTTATTTTTTTCTATTACATCCTTATATTACATACTTTGTAATGTACACTCTCCCAAAAAAGTATCGGCCCCTTTTGATACGATGGTTGTGAAAATGAGCAACTTCCGCAGACACACATGAGTCTATAAATGTGGTGCCTCAAAACATATACCACTCAGTAAGTGAATCTTTTTGCAATTTTGATTTCTAATAATTACCAACGATAATATATGCACTTATAATTACAGGATGCTCCATACATCACAATGCCTCATCCATGTTTCAGAATGATACGCGTTGTAGGAGTGCCGATACTTTTTTGGGAGGGTGTACAGTCGCGTTCATGAGTCCCGGTACATGTGGGCGTGTTGTCTATTGTAGTGCTCACTGCTTTTGGAATATGGAACTTTTGCGCTTACTGCCGGGTACACTGAACATAATTTGACCGGGCAGCAAGTAAAATAGTTCAACATCCTACCAGCGGTGGACACAACAGTAGATGACACGACTACATGTGTATCGGGACTCATGAACGCGACTGTACCTATGACAGTCACTGCCAGACAACAAGGCATGAGAAGCGCCGTAAGCAATGGATACGAAATGGTAAAGACCTCTGTCGGTACTACGGGTGCGGTGGGCGTTCAACTCGTGGTTCATAGTCACACTGATTGCTATCCCACCACCCTCCCAGCAACCCACCCACCAACCCACCCACCCTTTTGTCCCGTTGTGTTGGTCAATCATGGGCGTCCAACCATTCGTCCCAAATGACTGAGTTACGTGAATACCCTTTAATCAGTTGCAACCAGAGTAGGCAGGTTCACTGAGAGGGACTAGAGGAAAACCGTTCCTCTCACAGTAAGCTATCTGAGCCAGTTTCGAGAGAGAACGGTTCGAATCTCTAGAACCACTACGACGTTATATCAAACCAAGGCCCTAGTCCCCAAAAGTAATGAAGCAACAGGCCATGGCAAAAGTCAGACCTGCCTCAGAATAAAAAGTGTTATGAATCTGGGGTATCAGAATTTAACAGCCCTTGTCAATAAATCTGGTGTGTCAGAAGTCTTTATTATATTGTTAGTGAAGCCAATTTGTCAGTTGTTACAAAACCGTGAGATGTAAATTGGGATATCTCAGATTTTATTGAGGTGAAAAGAACAGGTACGGCATTCATAGAGTTGTCTGTTGATAGCATTGTGCTACATTGGAAAACAATTTAGAGCAGGATTTTTCGTTAATAAACGCTACTTGTAATACTGAATTCTTTGGCATAGAAATTTAATCCCTGGCCTAATAATAAAACTGAATTGGAGATACAGTATGAAGTTAATCAAAATAAATGGTCGAACATACAACCCCACTTTTTTTTTTTTATGTGAGGAAGAAGGAACCAAAGGCCATGAGCCCACAGTAACAGTTCCCTCCAAGAGAAAAACAAAATACAATAGAGAGCCAAATTCAAGATCCGATCATTTTGAGATGCTTCCACACACTGCGTTTCAAAGACTGGAGATCATAGGCAGCAGGAAATACAGACAGAAGGAGACAGTTTCAGAGCTGACCTGTTGCATAAATGAAAGACTGGGAGTAACGGTTAACTCTTGCATTAGAGAGTTGGACAGAAAAGGGATGAGAGTTTGCTGTCAGACGGGTGCTACGCGCCCGTCGTAGAGGTGGAGGAATGCAAGCAGACAGTTCAGAGGAGCAGTGACCATTAAAGTAGCGATAGAAAAGAGATAAAGATGCAACAGTGCGGCGAAGAGACAGAGGTTGAAGGGTGTCAGTAAGAGGAGGAGAGTTAATGAGACGAAAAGCCTTTGACTCCACCCTATTGAGAAAAACTGTATGTGGGGAGCCTCCCCACACATGAGAGTTGTACTCCACACAGGGGCGGATAAAACCCCTGTATAGAGTCAACAATTGTGCAGGGGTAAAGAAAGAGCGGAGTCGGCTTAGCACACCCAATCTCTTGGAACAGATTTTACAAGAGATGTAATATGATCTTTCCAAGATAAGTCCCGAGTAAATGAAACCCCAAGCATGTTCAAGGATGATGCAGGATTAAGCTGAATATTATTAAACATTAGTGGGTATACCTGTGGAAGATTTTGTCGGGTTGATAGGTGTAAGAACTGAGTCTTAGATGCATTAAAGACAACCATATTATTTTTACCCCAGTCAGAGATATGAGCCAAGTCAGACATTAGGTGTGCCATAGCCTCATCCCTTGTTTCTTGAAGTAACTGTTGAGATGGGCGTTGTGGGAACCGAATGGAAAGGTGAAGGGTGGAGTCATCAGCGTATGAGTGGATAGGGTTAGATGTACAGCTTAGAAGATCATTGATGAATAAAAGGAAGAGAGTTGGTGATAGGACAGAGCCCTGAGGAACACCACTGTTGATAGATCTAGGAGAAGAACAATGGCCGTCTACAACAGCGGCTATAGAACGACCAGAAAGGAAGCTAGCAATGAAGGCACAGATAGAAGGATAGAAACCGTAGGAGGACAGTTTGGAAATTAAAGACTTATGCCAGACTCGATCGAAAGCCTTTGAGATGTCAAGTGCAATGGCAAAGCTTTCGCCAAAGTCCCGAAAGGAGGATGACCAGGAGTCTGAAAGGTAGGTGAGAAGATCGCCAGTGGAGCGTCCCTGACGGAACCCATACTGACGATCGGAAAGAAGGTTGTGATAGGAAAGATGCCTTATAATTTTTCTATTAAGAATTGACTCAAAAACTTTTGAAATACAGGACGTTAAAGCAATTGGATGATAGTTGGAGGGTTGGGAGTGGTCACCCTTCTTTGGGACTGGCTGAATGAGAGCAAACTTCCAGCAAGAAGGAAAGGTACAAGTTGACAGACAAAGGCGAAAGAGTTTGCCTAGGCAGGGTGTAAGCACAGAAGCACAGTTCTTGAGAACAACAGGAGGGACCCCATCAGGCCCATATGCCTTGTTAGTACTGAGGCCAGTGATGGCAGAAAGTACATCAACTGAAGAAATTTTAATGTCAGCCATGAGGAAGTCAGAGGGGGGAAGTAATGGAGGAACAGCACCGGAATCGTCTAAGGTGGAATTGGAGGAGAAAGTCTGTGCGAAGAGATCTGCTTTATCAGTAGAAGAAATAGCTACAGAACCATTAGAGTAGAAAAGAGGAGGGAAGGATGATGAGGTAAAGTTGTTAGAAAGATTTTTGGCAAGGTGCCAGAAGGAGCGGGAAGAATTCGAGTTGGAGTGTTGAGAGCATTTAGTATGGATGAAATTATTTTTAGTAGAGTGAAGAACAGACTTAGCACGATTCCGGGCAGAAACGTAAAGATGATGTGATTCAGGGGTGGGTTGGCTCCGGTACCTTTTGTAGGCCTTCTCCTTCTTGCGGACAGCATTAGAACAAGCGTGATTAAACCAAGGCTTTCTTGCGTTAGTCAAAGGGTATGAGAAAGGAATGTATGCTTCCATGCCCGAGAGAATAACCCCCGTAATGCGCAAGGCACACTTAGATGGCTCACAGCCATGGAAGCAATAATCATTCCAGGGAAAATCAAAGAAGTACTGCCTGAGGGCCTCCCAGTCCGCGGCTCCAAAATGCCACAGACCGACGTTTCCCTGGAGGGTCCACAGGCTGTACCGGAGTGATAGGACAGATTAAGGTAATAAGGTTGTGATCGGAGGAGCCCAACGGAGAAGAAAAGATTAACAGAGTAAGCAGAAGGATTAGTTGTGAGGAAGAGGTCAAGTATGTTGGAGCTCTCTCCAAGGCGGTCAGGGATACGGGTAGGGGTGCTGTACAAGCTGCTCTAGGTCATTAAGGATAGAAAAGATGTAGGCTTGTTCACCAGGTGGATCCGTGAAAGCTTACCTATTCCTTCTAGGACTTGTTTCCCCTTTCTTGGTGGGGGAGGAGGAAATACCTATCCCTCCCTGGACCTGTACTCCCCCATAGGACTCATTAACCCCTTAACTGCGGGGCGTCACTTTCGTGACGCTTGGGAGCAAGGGAATCATACCGCGGGCGTCGCTTTGTGATTCTGTGTTATTTTGAATTCACCCGGGCTTCCAAGTGGGGGCTTGTATCATCTATCAGTACTGCCAATGTCCAACACTAGTCAGCACTCCTAACCTCATCTGTACTCCCATCCATTGTTGACAATTTAGCCATTTCTCCCCGTTCTTGACTCCCCTCCCTACCCCCCCCTCCATTACCCTATCCTCTCGCCTGCCCGGCCGTGCTACGCCAAGTAAATCTTCCAGGGAATTTTTCACTGATTTCATCCATTGAAATAAGCCCTATACCCTATTCTTATACCAAATAATATATACAAGAAAGAAATAAGGTAAGTGAGAGTGCCATACACCTGGAATTGGCTAATTATCACCTGACAACACCTCACGTGCACTCGTTCGCTAATTTTTTTTCCCCTTGAAATATGCCGTATAATCTATTTTCGTAATAAATATACATATAAGGAGGGAAGGGAGAAGCCTAAGTGATATTTACATTCACCTGGAACTACCTAATTTATAATGTATTGTCTAGATTTCATGCCAATCATTTCAGTGAAATACATAGCTGTTTCAAGAGCTACGTTGGTAGTACTGAATATCCCCTAAGTAGGCCTCTACCCCGGCCCTCCCTTATCAGTTCTCTCTCGTCTTCCGAAGAGGAGGTATGTCTGTTCCTCTTGCTGACTTCAGGGCCTTTTTCACCCCATGCAAAGGGCCCTGTGACCTTTAGCCCCTACTAAACCTCGTGTGGAAAGAGGTAAAGGGCTGACAATTGATAAAAGAGTGACTACGATCTTTCTATTGAGTAAAACAGTGCAAGTGGAATTGTAAATAATGTGTAAATAATGTGTAAACAGCAAGTGAAAGTAATGAATGTAAATATACGTGAACAATGGAAAATAGTTTTATAAGTTACTTCAAGTGACAGTGCATAAAACAGTGTAAATAAAATAGAAATGTAAATAAAGTAAATAGAGAACGTAAATAGAAATGTAAATGAGTAGTATTATAAAAATACGAGTATATACCTTAGGAGTAATGAAAGTGAAAGTTTCACTCTAGCATGTCTGAATACTATGAGTTATGAGAGTGAAGATGAAAGTGACATTCACTCTCAATGCTAGTATACAGGACGAGAAAGTGAATGCTACGTATTTTACTGAAAGAAATTGAATCCCTACAGTGACAATAAACTAATACTACTGAAGGAAACTTATGGATAAAGACTGTAGATATATATAAGTGTTATATAGTAATAGAAATATAAAGTGTGAGCGGTTTTATGAATAATAAATGACAGAGTACCAAGAGCGAACTAGCGCAAGTGCGACGGTCAGACGCGCTCATAATTTTCATTGCTTTCACAGTGTTTTTTTTTTTGGAGTATGGATCCCAAACTACTTGAAAATCATAGAGTAGTGTTTATAGTGTTAATATCTGGCTGTGGTAATCATATTATGGGTTGTCGGGAAGTGTAGTGGAGACTTCGTTACCCAACTTCAGAGGTCTCCACAAGTCCTACGGTAACTGACGAAGGCTCAACAAACATTCCAGGAGAAAGCTGAAGGTATGTGCCATAAGCATATATAATTTTAATATTCTAGGACTCATAACTGATTTTTGGCAAATATGTTTTGAGAGTCTGTCGGAGCCCGAATAACCCCGCGGCACACGCAAAACATCGGTAAACATGCCTGCGGTGTAGGGTTTAATAATATTCCTGTTGATCTAATTTCCTTCGATGGTATGGCTTACTTCTTCTCCCATTTCTCATTCTATTTTCCTCTTAAACCACTTCCCCAGTGGATCTGTCTTCCATCCTTCCACCCTGTGAGCGTCTTTCTGCAGTAGCAGCAGTATGTCTTAGCAAGATCCCACAGAGAGAGTAAGAGAACACAGCAGATTCAAATCCCAAGCCGAAAGGTATATTTTCAATTGAATGTGCATATAATAACAACAGCACTTCCTTTGAAAAATACTGTAAGTTCAACCATGAAACGGCATGTTGAATTATCAGTAAAAGCAAGGTTCCCAACACGGGATGCGATCACTAATAATTATACTGTGTGCTTCAACTGGAAGTGCGCTCACTGTGCACAGATATGGAGGTATTTTAGGTCAAGTTAGAGTAAAAATAATGCAGTACTTATGTGCGCCCTACTATTATGGTAAACAAATAGTTTTACTTTAGAACGGTCTCAAAGGTGCGGAAAAATAATGTAACTGATTTACAGATCAGGAAATAATGTACAGTACATGAAATGAAACCACACTGATATTTTGTCAGAAAAATCCAACTTATTTTTCCCTGCAGTTCAGTCGATATTCATGAAAAATTATTGAAAAATCAGCAAAGAGAATTTCACAGTAAAACATGTTATAGGTTTTAGTAAAGGTCAGTAAATTTGGGTCAGAAAGGAAGATAAGTAGATAATATTTATACCACTTACATAATTTTGTCTTGAACGTGGCGTTGGTGGACTGAAGTGTTTGGTTGATGCAGACTTCCATGTACCGTCTGCAGTGACCCCCACCACCTCCCACCACCAGTAGAATCACCATCACCGTCCCCCACAACCACCACTCCACCACAGGCCTCTGGTAGTCTCCATCCCTCGTCTGCTGCCCTCTTCCTCCTGCTGCTTCATCTGCTCCTCCTCCAAGTCCTCGCCTCCCCATTACGCACAATCCAAGTCGTCTGTCTGACTGAACTGGCGACTGGACAGGGTGGAAGTAAGTTTCTTTTTTTTTTTCTCTGATTCTCGACTTAGGCTTAACAACCCGTTCCCTGAGGCCCAGCTGTCCTACATACTATACACACCATACAACATGAGTGCGAAAGAATGTAAAAGACTGAGTGTGTGAAAAGTGAGTCGTTTAACAGTGTATATTTATTGTTCAATCTGTCAATTGTTATTCATGGCCTGTAATTTAGTCGGTTGAGGAAGTTCCCTAACACCTTTCCCTATTCGAATTATTTCGCTTATAACACCTTACTGTCCTCTTCTGTGTTACACAAATCCTTCCAGTATCGCCATAGTCTGCAGAAATTACGTACAGGATACCAGCCATATCCAAATCATAATCGCTAAGGATGAAGTGCTAGGGAGCTTCTTTAACTGTAGAGAATAGGAGCCAGAGAGTACACACAAACATCTGCAATAATAATCCATGCCAATCTCTGCCATAAAATTTTACTCCAATATCTCTGTCGTAAAAAATTCCACACCAATACCTCCAACGAAAAAGAAAACCATGCCAATATCTCCGCAATAAAAAAATAAAAAAATCCATGCAAATCTCTGAAATACAAAAAATCCACCCCAATACCTCCAAAAAAAGAAAAAATCCACGCAAATCTCTGAAAAAAGATTCCACTCCAATATTTCAGCAATAAAAAAATCAGCGTCAATCAACGTCAATATCCGTCACATAAATCCACGCCAATATCTGTCATAGAAATCCACGCCAATATCCGTCATAGAAATCCACACCAGTATCCGTCATAGAAATCCACACCAATATCCGTCATCGAATTTCATGCTAACATCCGTCATAAAATCCACGCCAAAATCCGTCATAGAAATCCATGCCAAAATCTCTGCAATGACAATAAAGTTCTCTAAATGTGGGTTGCAATCATTCATGCATTGAGTGCAACATTACGGCCCCACTAGATCTAATGACTATATTTACACTGTTCATTTTCTCAGCTCTCGCCTTCATGTCCTTATCCTTACCCTTGCACTTTCACTTGTAGTCACTTTAACACTGTCTCACTTGTAAATTCTTGTAGGGTTGGCATAGAGTGTGATTTGATAAAATAAATGCATGTCTGCTTTATTAATGTCAGGCCAGCAGTAGTAAACCAGAAAAGAATAGACGACAGAATAATCATCAGCACTAGAGTGGGAGACCAAAATTGACATGGAGGGTTGGAGTGGAGAGATACATGAGGAGGGGGTTGTGACTTGGAAGGAGGGCTGTCAGATGGAAGAGAACAGGCCACACCTTAGGGAATTCAGGCGTCTGACAATAAAGAAGCATTATTACCATCAGCTCTGAGGGAGGGAAGGTATGAGTTAGAGGAAGGGCAGTCAAATGACGGAGGGCAGAACGACGTGGTTTTTTTTTTTCGCGATCACCTCTCATAGGATTAAGGCACCTGGCAATAGAGAGACAGATCTTCTCTATCTATCTCTATCTATTGCCAAACTCCTTAATCCCGTAAGGGGTGGCCACAAACAAATCGCCTCCATGTCGCCCTGTCCCCTGCTATTTCATTGCCCTACTCACAGCTCACACACCCCTCTCTCATATACCTCTCCACTCCATCCCTCCATCTCATCCTTGGCCTCCCGCTACCTCTTCCCCCCTCCATCTCACTCACATACACTCTCCTCGTCAGTCTCCTCACTCTTTTCTAACTAATGCTAAACTATTTTATTCACAAATGTCAGCCATAAAAGCCTCAGAGTCGCCCCTGAAGACGTTAAATTGATTTGGAAGGTGTTAGGGTGCGTCCACAATGAGGCCGGAGGTGATTTACAAGAACTGTAGATCGAGATAGAACTTGGAAAAAAATCTGTTTCACTGCTTCACAGTTTGGGCATTCAGTTTGTCCCTGTCGCGGGGGAGGCGGTGGCTGAATCGGTAGAGAGGCGGCTTGCAGTCCTAGTGGACCCAGGATCGAATCTCGGCTGGGGCAGGGAACAGTTTAAGGATTTGAATTTCCTCAAAGCAGACTTTCCTGATCTACTAGATGACCCGCCGACATGTCGTAAAAGTACCCCCGCTAATACCAATACACCAGTCCTGTATGAGACAGCCCTAGCATGTATTCAATAGGGACGGTGGGTGTTAGCGCCGAAGTGGTGACATGTGGAGGTGTAGGAGGACTACTGGGCCTTGGGATAGGCAACTGCCCCCAAGAAATAGGCCCTGAGCCTTAGCCCAGAATCGTAAACATAAAAAAAAAAAAAAAAAAAAAAAATATGTCTGATACTGAGACACAGCGGTCCCAGAGCTTGGCCCCTTGAAAAGAGGTGTTCATTCTTCCAGTTTTCATGCTACCTACTCTTTCCAACATTTTGTGTGTCCCAGTATTTCCAGTTCCGACCTCAGTGTGAACGCACCCGTACATATGGTGTTTGCTCTAAGTAGGATTTTCGCCATTGGTTTTAATTTGGTATACGGATATGTTGTTTCATTATTTACCGGTATTTTATCTATTACCAGCCAGTTTTGAAAAGTAAGTTACATTTCAGCTATTTTAATTTGCGATGTTTATTCTCGTAACTTCTAACATCCCTGGAAATTCTATTTTTAAAGGAAGGGAAGAATGTACAAATATCCCAAGGCAAAGTCTGAAGGATGGCAAGATTAGACTGAAAGGAAGCTAAGAGTAAAACTGGAAAATAGCAAAGGATCAGTGAGTTTCTCCATAACCTTTCCCTTCAGAAGGATGCCCAGGTAACGACCGAAGGATGACATATTTACGAAAAAAAAAACAATTATGAAGGGATGCCCAGAACAGGTGCGTCTGGTGTCATTTTCCGTGGCAATCTCGTCATTTTCTGGTTCAGGAAGTTACTGTTGAAAACTTGGCCTTTACATATACGTTCAGCAAATAGCACAAAATACGCCAGAAATGGGTATCCATCTGGAAAACGATCTGTTAATTAAAAAGAAGCAATATTGTAGTTTATTGTTAAAAAGTACAATTTGCAATGGAGAAATGGTACTATTTGTGGTGAGAAAAAAAAGCTGTACGTTGTATGTTGGCAAAGGAAAAAAAACTGCTTTGTGACGATTAAAAAAAAAAAAAAAAAAAAAGCTGTAAGTAACGGCTAAGAAAAAAAAATGCTATAATGTGTTCAAGCAAAGCTGTACCTTGATGCGTCGAAAAGAATGTGCCTTGTTGTGCTGAGGAAAAATGCTGTACTTTATTGTGCTGAGGGAAAAAAAGGCTGTAAAATATTGTTTAAAAAATATATATGGTCACTGTACCGTCTATAAAGGAGTCCAGTGTATAGGTGAAGATGCGGGTTCCCGTGGGACAGATGTGGCACTGAAGAGGTGGAAGGGCAAGAGGCGAGTGGGTGCCAGTGAGAAGCACAATACTCTGGCACAGGAGCACATCACACTGCACTAACATCACGCCCAGCGTGATCGATATAGGAATAGACACACACACACACACACACACACACACACACACACACACACACACACTTACAGAAAAAGACAGTCATTGTTTTAGCAGGATTGCATTATAAAGAAATCATAATCATTAGGTACTGTTAATATGATACTTTAGCATGGACGAATTACGAAACATTTGTACAGAAATATTTAAAAATAAAGATGTACTACTTTGAAAGAGTTGTGTAAAAATACTACCAGTACCGTAACTAAAACTTTAGCAACTTTAGAAAAAATATAAAAAGAACAGCGGTAAATACTACAAACTGTTCTGAAAATTCTGTTACATGCCATTTTTTTTTCAGTGAATTTTATATTAGACTTTTAAATTTCAAAATATTGTGCATAAATCAGCTTGAAATTCTCTGCAGGAAGTATTAAGTATGAGCCTTTTTTTTTTTTTTTTCATTGTCCACGATTATATTCAAATTAATTTTCCATTGTCATCCATTATACAGATACACTACAAATAAAACTAGAGCTAATACTGATGCCCCATGAATTAACAGGTATTGTTCTTCTTCAAACTGATTAAATAAGTATTTTCACTTTTCTTTCACCTAAAAAATCTTAACATTTATTTTAACAGAGTTCCTGTAACTCCTAAGTATTCTATTTTCCAAACTCGTCTTCGATTGGGATGTCTGACTGAAAGACTGGTTGAAGATGAATGTACAATTTGCAATGAAGCAGAATGGTGCAAGGAGTTCTTAATATATGTGTAAAGCTGGGGGAACGAAGGGTTTCAAAAAGCAGCGAACGCTAAGATATAAGAATATAGATGGTGTCTGAGGATTTGGGAGAAGAGGGAAGGGTTGTGGAATCCAGTACTTTTAGAGGAAAGGGGAGTGGAATCCAATACATTATAGAGAAGGGGAGTGGAATCCAGTGCTTTATAGACGGGAGGGAAGAGGGAAGGAATCCAGTACTTTATAGACGAGAGGAATGAGCAATGAAATCGAATATTTGATTCTCATTGCCCAACCAACATGTGTGGCAAGACAGAAAGTAAGCCTTTGATATTCACGCTTCCAGTATTTCGAAATCTTGGGTACGTACTGACCTACGCACTTGAGAGTTTACTGTACTGTCATATAGTCAGGTTGTATCTCCACTTCTGCCTCTCTTCTGTGGCTGGATTCTTAGGTACTTGACTGCGATGTGACGGACCGAGGAGCATATTATCATCCATCTAAGGGTAATAATTTGCACCTTTGTCCACATCATCTTGTTCAGATATAAATCCATCAATGTGAAATAGCGGGTTTAAGGATTTGACTGCCACACTGAAAGATGCATATTTACCTCATGGAACAAGGGCCACAAAACACACAAATCAGACCATAACCCAAACCAGCATATAAAATAACCGTAATTAGCGCTCCACGAGAAACATGTGACAGTATGGTATGCGTTGTGGGAACGTCTCAGTCGACAATAAGGGCTTGGTTATGGCAGTGGGAGTAGGAAATGAATAAACGATGAACGCAAGATATTGATAAAACCAGTTGAGCTGTCCCCATACCGCACAAGAAACTTCCTGTCAGAGTGGAAGCAGAGTTATATACTGGCTAGTGATGGTCCGAACATTTGCCTTTGCATTCGCATTCGTAAATATTTGCATATTTTTCCATATTTGCACTCGCATTTACATTTGCATCTGGCCATGCGAATATTTTGCTAATGTTAAATACGTAACTTTGCAAAGTTTATAGAAAATAAAATAAAAATTTAAAAGCATGAGTTGAACGAGTGTAGGGTAGTGCTGACAACCAGCTC
Source organism: Coenobita brevimanus (assembly GCF_032717465.1). Taxonomy (NCBI): domain Eukaryota; kingdom Metazoa; phylum Arthropoda; class Malacostraca; order Decapoda; family Coenobitidae; genus Coenobita; species Coenobita brevimanus. The sequence continues at coordinate 6,566,776 of NC_136984.1, read as the reverse complement.
CAGCCGTTTGAGAATATTACTAAGAAAATCAGCAGCGCCTCATCATCGTTATCTGAAGTAATACCTCTTGTAACCACACTCAAAATGGCCCTGGGATAAAGAATATCAGAGAAAAAAATAAAGGAAGAATTACTGAAGCAGCCTGATTCACTAGAACTAGAAAGTAATGACACGAACTTTGTGGCCACATTTTTGGACCCAACATATAAGGCATTTTTTTTTTTTTTTATCCCAGTCTGTTAGAGAGTGAAGAATAGATCGCCAGTTTGTATGAAGAACTTCAGTCGAGTGTTCAAGAAGAAATGAAACAAAAACAAACTTTCAGGTGCACCTCAAGTTTCCCAACCACCTACAAGCAATGATTTTACTTCAGTGCTTCATGCAGTCCTTTCATCAAGCAATCATGATGAAAATGATAACCAGCTTTCACAGCAGAATCAGCAGACGTCAAAAATCATCGACCAGTACCACAAAGAGAAGCGCACTGCAGCGGCTGAAGATCCCTTGACTTGGTGGAGAAGGCATAAAGAAACCTGTCCTGTTCTCTCTCAGCCTCTTCTTACGTTTGTTGCTCGAGTAATGCCACTCAGGGGCGAGTGAGGCTGGTCACAGTTGCTTTAAATGTTGGGACTGAGTAGCCCAGCCCCGGGCCCCTACGCTACTGATTATATGGGACAAAATTGAACTTACTAGTATCATTATTATTATTATTATTATTATTATTATTATTTTTGTTGTTGTTGTTGCTGTTGTTGCTGTTGTTCTTGTTGTTATTATGTTTTTGTTTATGATGTGCAAATTTCTGGTGTATTCCTGATTTGAAAAAGCAGCAAAACCTAGAGAAAGTGAAGGTGTGGAACATCACCTGAGGCAGAGGTGAGGGTAGGGGAGGGGAGGAAGGGAGGGGAGGGGAAGGGAGGGGGAGGGAGGGAGGGGAGGGGGGAAGAGAGGAATCCAGTACAGTTCTGTCCTCGTATTTCCCAATCAACCCGTGTGTCAAGATCAGAATTTACAGTTAGTCACGCGAGTCATGTCGAAATCTTAGGTACTGTACAGACTAACCTATGTATTTCAGAATTCATGGCGGTCACGCTACAAGACGGAATAATAAGCAGTAAGACTGTATTTTGTTGTGAACTTATTGCTTTCAATTCTGTAGCATACATAGAAAATTTGAGAGACATACGTTGACTTGAAAAAAAAAAAAAAAATGGTGGGTGGTAATCACGCTCCCCATTCACCGAATACCTGGGTTAGAGAGAGAGAGAGAGAGAGAGACAGAGAGAGAGAGTTAGTCCATGAGGGCACTTTGTAACCAGCAAGGTAAAGAGGTAGGGTATGTAACGTTGCCTATACACTCCCCTGTTCTTATTTTCTTGCATTAACTATCTCTAATTACTGCCGCAGATTAATCTTGCTCTGTGCATTTTAATAGCATTTTACTTACCCAGAGTCCATATTAAAAACAAACTCACAATACAGTCACGCCACAATGTCTCACTAAGCATCATGTTATGTTAAAGTGATTGGATATGGCAAAGACTAATTTCAGATGGCGACTGGGGTGAGGGCTGGAAAAATCACAATAAGTACAAGGAGTTAAAGGGGAAAGGAACAAAGTGTGGAGACATCTATTCTTATTTCTTGCTTTTCGTCCGTGAAGTCTGTATCTCAAACCCTCTGCACGCACACACACACACACACACACACACACACACACACACACACACACACACACACACACACACACACACAAAGGGGGGGGACTGATCCAAATATAACACACGTCGGAGCTTCACGAGCTCGAGTGTAAAAATATATATATTAAGTAAGAATAGATCTGTCATTAAATAAAATCAAGCTAGAACTAGAGAGTATTCCAGAGAACGCATAACTCTGCTAGTGCCATTTGCTGAGTATTAAAATGGATCTGGATCCAGATCCAAGGATATAGGATCCCGGATTCGGATCCGCCCTCAAATTTAATCAGTTCCTTACTTGGTCCATGGTTCATCTTTCAACATGTAATATCATTGAAATTCATTGAGAACTTTGAAAGATATTGTGCAGGATACTCCGGACTGGGGGTCCAGATCTGCCCACAGATATAATCATTTCTTTTCCTTGGCCCATCCTTACACAAAATTTCAACAAAATGCGTTCATAACTTTTTGAGTAATGCTACAAATAGATCCATGGATGTACGATCTGGATCCGGATCCGGACCCGCCCCCAAATGTAATCGATTCTTTCTTCGTCCATGGGATCATTTTTTCACAAAATTGTACTCATCAAAATCCGTTCATAGCCTTTTGAGTAATCCTGCTAACAGACAGACAGACAAAACAAACACGGGCAAAAACAAAACCTTGGCGGATGTAATTAACGTCCTATCGTCTGAATATATATCACATTCATCAGGACTGGTATGTCCAAGGACATTTTAGTTAGTGTGTATCGTGTGTGAATGGAAAGAACTGGAAAGTAAAAATAGAATCATTACTACTCTCCGCGAAGTTGATAATGTTTTTTGCCTTCGCTGGTTTGTTTGTTTGTCTGTTAGCAGGATTAGTTAGAAAGATATGAATGGATTTCGATGAAATTTTGTGGAATGTGGGCCATGGGACAAGGAAGACATTATTAAATATGGGGTGATCCAGATTCGGATCCGGAGTATCCAGCGCAATATCTCCAAAGGTTCTCAATCAATTTCAATGAAATTTTGTGGAAAGGTGTGCCATGGACCAAGAAACATTATTAAATTTCGAGGTGGATCCGGATCCTTTTTGGTGACAATGGCTTTGGAGAAGTTATGCGGCTCATAGAGAGTTTTCTGTTATATGATCCTCCTTCTGTAGTCTTCCGAGAGATT
>NC_136984.1:6399358-6563804 GCF_032717465.1 Coenobita brevimanus | reverse complement strand
TTACGTATTGCTGTATTATACTGTCTACAGAACAATGGCCTATAGCCTGGTGCTGGAAAAAACAAGGAAAAGTTTTCCCAGTCTGAAACCTATTACTTTGGTAAACTCTCGGGGATCTTTTGACACCAAGAGAGAGGGGCAGCCACCCACAGATATTGTTAGCGGTGGTTCGGACACAATCCCAGTGGGTTCATATTGGAGCTGATAAGGCCAGAGTGGAACTGTCAGTGGTTTATAGACAAAATCCTGTAGAGCCATTGTTAGACACTAGTAAGACTGGAGCAATGCAGCCGTCAGGTTCAGGTGAGAGTGGTAATAAAACTCCATCAGAGTGCCCTTCCCCTAGCAGTTGGGACACAAAGTGACTCCTTCCCAGATCATTTATTTGCTTAACTTTATATCTATAGGGGTTAGTTTTAGTTGCTGGAAAAGGTGGTAAGGAAGTCACTATACCTAGAGACACAGGAGCTTCACAGTCACTAAAGTTGAAAGGGATTGTTGCTGTAGCTGACCCTAATGAATGTGTCTTGTTGCAGGGGATAGCTGAGTTTGTATCTGTTTCCCTATTTTTTTTTTTTTTTTTTTTTTTTTTAATGAATGGAGGAAGGAAACACAAAGGAAAAAAAATAAGTCCATGTGCCTCAAGGCATCCACCATTTATAAAATACTTATAACAATTGGATTTAAAATTGAGAGGATTAAATGTATGTGGGAAGCAACTCCCAGGAAGTGATTTCCAGAAAGTAGTAGTTCTGGGGATAAATGAATTTTGATAAGCAGAGGTTCTGCATTGTGGGGGAGAGAGTGTGAGTTCATGGGCGCTCCCAGCTGCCCGAGTATTTCAGGAGAAAATGTGAAGGGGAGGCACAATTGAATCCAGTTCGTTAGAGCATTTACGGTAAGAATATCGATAAAATAATGCTAAAGAAGCAACATCTCTACGTACTGATAACGGAGGAAGGTCCTACGTTATGGGAGGATTATTGATTAATCTAATGGCTTTATTTTGAATTTTGTCCAACTGCCTCAATGCAACCGCTCCACATCCACTCCACAGTGGTGAATAGTATTCGATCTGAGAACGCACATAACTTTTGTATATTGTGGCCATCTGCTCATTAGTGAAGAACTCACGAACTCTATACATAAGTCCCAGTTTTTTTAGAAGCATTTTTAGCCAAGGAATTAACATATGCTGTCGGAGTCCCTGGGGGGCCATAAAATGCCCCCACCTTCCACCCCTCTCCTGGTGACGACTTGAGCTGCCTGGAACCACTGCCTGATTCACTTCTTCATTTCTGCAACATTCGCGGCCTTTCCTCTAACTTTCTCTCTGTTGAGCACCACCTCTCCTTCCCTAAACTTCCAATCCTTTCTTTTCCTAACTGAGACTCAGCTGTCTTGAGGCAACTGACAGCAAACACTTTTCTGTATCCTCCTACTTTCTCTATACTCATTTCAAAGCCAAAGGTGGCTGTTGTGTATATGTACACAACGACCTATCTTGATCTCATGTTCCTGAACTCATTTCTTCTGAATTCTCTACACTCTGGCTTCGGCTTTCCTGTCATTCTTCTGACTAAAGATATCTGTGCTGTTTACTTACCCCCTAATTCGACTGACTATCAAAATTCTTCGACTATCTTACTTCTGCGATGGAACACATTCTATCCATTTCTTCCTTTCTCTGAAATCTCCATTTTCGGAGATTTCAATGTTCACCACCACCTTTGGCTCTCCTCTCCTTTCACTTGATCCACCTGGTGAACAAGCCTCACATCTTTTCTATCCTTAATGACCTAGGAGCAGCTTGTACAGCACCCTACCTGTATCCCAGACCGCCTTAGAGAGAGCTCCAACATACTTGACCTCTTCCTTACAGCTATTCCTTCTGCTTACACTGTTATCTTTTCTCTCCGTTGGGTTCCTCCCATCACAGCCTTCCATCACCTAAACCTGTCCTATCACTCCGGTACAGTGCCTGTGGACCCTCCAGGGAAACGTCAGTTCTTGTGGTGCATTTTGGAGCCAAGGACTGGGAGGCCCTCAGGCAAAGTACTTCTTTGATTTTCCCTGGAATGGTTATTGCTTCCATGGCTGGGAGCCATCTGAGTGTGCCTTGCGTATTTCACGGAGGTTATTCTCTTGGGCATGGAAGCATACATTCCTTTCTCATATCCTTTTTCTAACGCAAGAAAGCCTTGGTTTAATCACGCTTGTTCTAATGCTGTCCGCAACAAGGAGAGGGCTCCTACAAAAGGTACCGGAGCCAACCCACCCCTGTATCACATCATCTTTACGTTTCTGCGAGAGAATCGTGTTAACTCTGTTCTTCACCCTGCTAAAAATAATTTCATCCGTACTAAATGCTCTCAACTCTCCAACTCGAATTCTTCCCCGCTCCTTCTTGGCACCTTTGCCAAAAACCTTTCTTAATAACTTTACCTCATCATCCTTCCCTCATCTTTTCTACTCTGACGGTTCTGTAGCTATTTCTTCTACTGATAAAGCAGATCTCTTTGCACAGACTTTCTCCTTCAGTTCCACCTTAGACGATTCCAGTGCTCTTCCTCCATCACTTTCCCCTCTGGACTTCCTCATGGCTGGACATTAAAATTCTTCAGCTGATGTATTTTTCTGCCATCACTGGCCTCAATACTAACAAGGCATATGGGCCTGATGAGTCCCTCCTTTGTTCTCAAGAACTGTAAGCCTGTGCTTACACCCTGCCTAGGCAAACTCTTTCACCTTTGTCTGTCAACTTGTACCTTTCCTTCTTGCTGGGAAGTTCGTTCTCATTCAGCCAGTCCCAAAGAAGGGTGACCACTCCCAACCCTCCAACTATCGTCCAATTGCTTTTGAAGATTCTGTATTTTAAAAGTTTTCAAGTCAATTCTCAGTAGAAAAATTTTAAGGTATCTTTCCTATCACAACCTTCTTTCTTGATCGTCAGTACGGGTTCTGTCAGGGAGCTTTCACTGGCGATCTTCTCACCTACGTTTCAGACTCCTTGGTCATCCTCCTTTCGGGACTTTGGTGAAAGCTTTGCCATTGCACTTGACATCTCTATAGCTTTCGATCGAGTGTGGCATAAATCGTTAATTTCGAAACTGCCCTCTTACTGTTTCTATCCTTCTATCTGTGCTTTCATAACTAGCTTCCTTTCTGGTCGTTCTATAGCCTCTGTTGTAGTGACGGCCAACAGTGGTGTCTCCTCAGGGTTCTGTCCTATCACCAACTCTCTTCCTTTTATTCATATCAAAGACCTTCCAAGCTGTACATCTAACCCTATCCACTCATACGGTGATGGCTCCACTCCGTCACTTCTTCCATTTTCGGTTCCTGCAAAGCCCATCTCAGCAGTTACTTCAATTAACAAGGGATGAGGCTAAGTGGCACACCTAATGCCTGTCTTGGCTCGTATCTCTGACTGGGGTAAAAATGATCTGGTTGTTTCAAATGCATCTAAGACTCCAGTTCTTACACCTATCAACCCGACAAAATCTTCCACATGTATACCCACATAAATGTTTAATAATATTCAGCTAAATACCTGCATCATCCTTGAACATGCTTGGGGTTTCATTTACTCGGGATCTTATCTTGGAAAGATTCATATTACATCTCTTGTAAAATCTGCCTTCCAAGAGATTAGGTGTGCTAAGCCAACTCCGTTCCCTCTTTACCCCTACAACAATTGTTGCCTCTATACAGGGATTTTATTTGACCGCCTGTGTGGAGTACAACTCTCATGGTGTGGTGGGAGGCTCCCCACATACAGCTCTTCTCAACTGGGTGGAGTCAAAGGCTTTTCGCCTCATTAACTCTTTCTCCTCTTAGTGACTCCCCTTCAACCTCTGTCTCTTCTCCGCACTGTTGCATCTTTATCTCTTTTCTGTCGCTGCTTCATTGGTCACTGCTCCTCTGAACCTGTCTGCATGCATTCCTTCCACTTCTGCGACGAGTGCTGAGCACCCGTCTAGCGGCAAACTCTCATCCCTTTTCTGTCCAACTCTCTAATGCAAGAGTTAACCATAACTCCCAGTCCTTCATTTATGCAACAGGTCAGTTCTGGAACTCTCTCTCTCTATATTTCCTGCTGTCTATGATCTCCAGTCTTTCAAACACAGTGTGTCCAGGCATCTCTGAAATGATCGGATCTTGAATATGGATCTCCATTGTATTTTGTTTTTTCTCTTGGAGTGGCACTGTTATTGCGTGGCTTATGGCCTTTGGTTCCTTCTTCCTTTCATTAATAAGAAAAAAAGCTTAGGTTGGGGTTTAGAGTAACACCTAGAATATCAATTGTAGTGGATATGGAAATACTGATATCATTTAAAATTATGTGTGAGTCTGAGGGATTCTTTTCTATTGGAGAAATTAATGTATTTAGTTTTCTGAGAGTATTAATTGAGACCAGATTTTTTTGCCCTCATTGATTAATTTTAGAAAGGTCCTGGGTTCAGGAGAAATTGCTGTGTTTATTTGGGAATTTATAATATCAAATTGTGTAAAGGAGGTACTAAATGTGAAAAGAACTATGGAAGGGTTGAGTCATCAGCATGGTAAGTTGAGGTGACGCTCCAGTCAGAGTTAGTTACTGGTTCAGTGCGTGTGAGCTATTGTTGGGCAGTAGCTTTCCCTGTACAAGGGGTTACTTTCCTTTGGGTAATGACTTGGCACGAGGACAAGTGAATGCTGTTCCCTGCTTGTCAAAAAAAAACTCCCCTGAATGAGGATAGGACTTAAAGAGTTGGAAAATACATGTCCTTAATTGTTTCCCGCATGTGATGTAACTAGAGCTGTGACGGCGAAAGCCAGCCACGAGAAATGTTGACAGTGGACGGACACTGGCAATGCCGATGATGATATTGGGCTTGGTGATACATTTTTCGCCCAGTTAAATGACTCAGAGGTTGGATGATTCTCCCCAGATTGATGTAAGTGCAAAGTTAGCTGATATGCAAAGATCTGATCCAGAGATTGCCACTTTAATTCGACTCAGCAGTTAGGGAAGAGGGAATGTGAGTCTGAACTCACAGAGTGTTAGGCTTTAAGGCCAAATAACGTGTTAATGCAGAGAAGACGGAGACCTCCTAGTGTTGCTCATGGATAACGAGTGGGAGATCTGTAGCATCAGGTGGTGTTTCCAAGACTCTATAGGCAAAAAATTATGTCCATTGCCTCATGAGTCATGACTCATCTTTTGCAGGTCACTTAGGGATGAGGAAGATTCCCAAATCTGGCAGAATATTTACTGGCCTGGAATCCGTCGAGATGTCTCCCGGTTCCGTGGGTCATGTCACACCTGTCAGCTTGTCTGTAAGAGCAATAAGCCCATCCCTGAGGCTCCTTTGATTCCTCTCCCTGTGATTGAGGCCCCATTCAGTAGAGTCCTTGTGGACATTGTTGGCCCTTTGCCTAAAACCTCCTCAGGCCACCAGTACATCCTCATAATGTTAGATATGGCCACTAGATATCCCGAAGCCATTCCCTTGAGAAATATTTCTGCTAAATTGGTTGTAAAAGAGATGCTGACCTTCTTTACCCATCGTGGCTAAGGAAGTTCAGTCAGATCAAGGCAGTAATTTTAATTCCTGACTGTTCAGACAAACCCTTAAGGAGTTAGGAATCTCCCAGATCACTTCCTCAGCATATCATTCTCAGAGTCAGGCTACATTAGAAAGGTATCACCAAACTTTGAAGAGTATGCTTATAAAGTTGAGCAACCAGAGAGGCACCGAGTGAGTCCATGGGTTACTCTCCATTTCAGTTAATCTTTGGCCATGAAGTAAGAGGTCCTCTTAAACTCCTCAAAGAACAATGGGTCAAGGATGATGACCAAATTAACTTGCTTGACTATGTGTCTAGTATGGAAGAAGCTAGGAAACACAGAGTCATCTCAGGAGAAGATGGAGAGGTGGTATGACCACTCTAAGAAAGTTAGGAACAGAGTGTTTCACCCAGGCAATCAAGTTCTTGTCTTGCTTCCCACTCATGGTCAGCCTCTGCAGGCAAGTTTTGCAGGCCCTTATCTAGTGGAAAAGAGGGTAGGTGAAGTAAATTATGTCATTTTGATGCCTGACCGGAGGAAGGAACGAAGACTGTGCCATGTAAATATGTTGTAAGAGTACCACAGGCGAGACAAGGACCTCCCTAGTGATGCATGCGTGATGTCGACTGTCGAGTTGGCGGCGGACGAGGGCTGCCCTTTGACTTTGGACCAGACGACCAGTTGGAAAGAAAACCAGGAAGCTTGGAGTACATTGACTGATAAACTTTCCCATTTGTCCGCAGAGCGGTGTGCCGAGCTTGTTGCCCTTCTCAGGAAATTCACTGACGTCTTCCAGGACACCCCAGGACAGACGGAAGTGGCACAGCACGACGTGAACGTTGGAGATGCCAGCCCTATAACCCCCTACTGGGTTAGTCCTCAGAAGCAGACCATCATCCAAGAGGAACTGAACTACATGTTGCAGAAGAGGTTAATTGAGTCCTGTCAAAGTAAGTGGTGCTCCACAGTCATAGTGGTTCCAAAACCCGATGGGTCATATTGCTTTTGTATTAATTATCATAAAGTCAGCTCCCTTACAAAGACATACCTACCCACTTCCTAGAGTAGATGATTGTGTGGATGAGATAGGCAGTGCTAAGTTTATTACAAAATTAGATTTGATGAAGGGATACTGGCAAGTCCTACTCATAGAAAGGGCCCAAGAAATTTCCTGTTTTGTGGTCAGTGGCAATACTTATAAATGTAAGGTCATGCCCTATGATATGAAGAATGCTCCTGCCACCTTCCAAAGCATGATGAATGATCTCACCAAGGACTTGGATGGTTGTTACTTACATTGATGATGTAGTTATTTTAGTGACATCTGGGAACAACATTTGAGCCAACTAGATGCCTTGCTGCAGAGACTGTCCTCTGGTAATTTAGTGCTTAACCCGAGGCATCCCAACAACGTATGGATATGTTGCCACGTTTTGTCGCGCTGAGACCCGACAACGTATCCATTCATTTGGCAATTGCGAGCTCCGTCATTTGCACATTTTTCAAGTTTCATGGATGATTTTTGGTAGGCATATGTGGGAGACCTTCCTCTATCCAACGCCAGGTGGGGATAATGCCTGGCCCCACCTGACCCCCCTCCCCCCTGCACGCCATTTTCTTGGCAACTCACCTGTTAGTAGTGACCTGGCCAGTAAAAACATGTTGCACCACGGTCTCTCCAATGACGAAATTCAAGGTGAAAGTGACTCCCGAGGTGGAGGACAAAGAAAGAAAGAGGCAAAAGGAAGAAACAAGCAGAAGTGATGAGGCAGTAATGTTGTAAAGGAAGGTGCCATATGTTGATGTATTTGGTGAGTGAACAACATGTATATCCAGTGTTGCCAAATTAGCAGTTTTCCTGCTAGATCTGGAGGTTTTATTTGAAATCTAGCGGGTAAAATATTGATTTAGCGGCTAGTGGGAAATCTAGTGGGATATGCATACTCATCTGACGGTTTTCTAGAGGGATGGGAAGGATATACAGTATTTGTCAGGCATTTTCACAAAGCCAATAAAATTAATCAGTCTGCTTCCCACTCATGAATATGTACGGTATGTATGTTACACCGCTGCCCATGTTCAGTTCACATCCATTGGGTACATTCACGTCTATTATCCTGTCAGTTCGTTGACCGTTAGCGAGTCGGTTACCGCCGTAACTGCCCGCAGCCCCGGTCTGGCCCCCGGGCGAGACAGTTTACTCTTCAGCTTTGATCGTGTTGGATGTACTGTTGATTTCAGTATTCCTAAAACAACATCAATTATCGAAGTCTGGAAATCACACGTAGGATATTCTCTTTTCATATGCATTGATGATTAAGTACAATATGAGATAAGTACTTAGCATGTATATTTTTTTTCTTACAAATGAAATATAATATTGTATAGCCAGATCTCGATACTAACTAATGTGTTCAAGGAATAATGAAGGTAATAGAACTTTTAATTCATTTTTCTTGCTGAAATTAGGTTAATTGTGTCAAAAATGCCTAAGCCGCAGTACCATCAGAGATTCCGTAAGGAATGGCTGAGACTCTCAGTTAAAAGAGTGGTTATGAGAACATAAGACAGGCCAAAATGAAAGTATCCCCAAGTGCGATTCTGTCATTGTTTACTGGCCCCAAAACTTTGTGATTTAATGGCCCATGTGAATACCAAAAAATACAGAAGAAATGCACAAGCCTTTTCAAATGCTAGACAACCTTCAATACCATACCAAACTCTTAGAAAAACGACTGAATCGCAAATTGCTGAAGGATTAACGTGACCAGAGTCCCGCTTTTAGGCGGGACAGTCACGCTTTTTGGACGTCCGTCCCGCTTTTTTAATTGTGACTAGAATGTCCCACTTTTTGAGCAAATGATCTTAACTGTCCCGCATTTAGAAACTTACTATTGCATTAGATATATCATGACCTTCTTTTATGAAATTAGGATGAATTAGAAAAAATATGCATAATCCTAACAAAATGAAATACCGAATTATTAAAGTAAAATCTGTAATGCTCACTAGATGATAATTTTGGTCGACCCATTCACTGTACCACACGGTATGTTTGGAGTTCGTAGGAGAAGTGTTTGATTAGCAGCCTCAGTTTGAGGTGTAGTGCAACAGCGGTCGCTGTCACATTAGTCAATATCTATCTGTCTATATATCCATCTATCTATCTATCTATCTATCTATCTATCTACTGTATCTATCTATCTATCTATCTATCTATATGGCTCTCCTCTCCTTTCACTGATCCACCTGATGAACAAGCCTACATCTTTTCTATGCTTAATGACCTAGAGCAGCTTGTACAGCACCCTACCCGTATCCCAGACCGCCTTGGAGAGAGCTCCAACATACATAACCTCTTCCTTACAACTATTCCTTCTGCTTACACTGTTAATCTTTTCTCTCCGTTGGGTTCCTCCGACGACAGCCTTATCACCTTAACCTGTCCTATCACTCCGGTACGGCCTGTGGACCCTCCATGGGAAACTTCGTCTGTGGCATTTTGGAGCCGCGGATTGGGAGGCAGTCAGGCAGTACGTCTTTGATTTTCCCTGGAATGATTATTGCTTCCATGGCCGGGAGCCATTTGAGTGTGCCTTGCGCATTACGGAGGTTATTCTCTCGGGCATGGAAGCATACACTCCTTTCTCATATCCTTTGACTAACCCAAGAAAGCCTTGGTTTAATCACGCTAGTTCTAATGCTGTCCGCAACAAGGAGAGGGCCTACAAAAGGTACCGGAGCCAACCCACCATGAAATAACATCATCTTTACGTTTCTGCCCGGAATCGTGCTAAGTCTGTTCTTCACTCTGCTAAAAATAATTTTATCTGTACTAAATGCTCTCAACTCTCCAACTCGAATTCTTCCCGCTCCTTCTGGCACCTTGCCAAAAACCTTTCTAATAACTTTACCTCATCATCCTTCCCTTCTCTTTTCTACTCTGATGGTTCTGTAGCTATTTCTTCTACTGATAAAGCAGATCTCTTCGTACAGACTTTCTCCTCCAATTCCAACTTAGACGATTCCGGTGCTGTTCCTCCATCACTTCCTGCCCCTGACTTCCTCATGACTGACATTAAAATTTCTTCAACTGATGTATTTTTTGCCATCACTGCCCTCAATACTAACAAGGCATATGGGCCTGATGGAGTCCCTCCTGTTGTTCTCAAGAACTGTGCTTCTGTGCTTACACCCTGCCTAGGCAAACTCTTTTTGCCTTTGTCTGTCAACTTGTACCTTTCCTTCTTGCTGCAAGTTTGCTCTCAATCAGCCAGTCTCAAAGAAGGGTGACCACTCCCAACCCTCCAACTATCGTCCAATGGCTTTAACGTCCTGTATTTCAAAAGTTTTCGAGTCAATTCTCAATAGAAAAATTTTAAGGCATCTTTCCTATCACAACCTTCTTTCTGATCATCAGTACGGGTTCCGTCAGGCATGCTCCACTGGCGATCTTCTCACAAACTTTTCAGACTCCTGGTCATCCTCATTTCGGGACTTTGGTAAAAGCTTTGCCATTGCACTTGACATCTCAAAGGCATTCGATCGAGTCGGCATAAATCTTTATTTTCCAGACTGCTTTCTTATGGTTTCTATCCTTCTATCTGTGCCTTCATTGCTGGCTTCATTTCTAGTCGTTATATAGCCGCTGTTGTAGATGGCCATCGTTCTTCTCCTAGATCTATCAACAATGGTGTTCCTCAGGGCTCTGTTCTATCACCAACTCTCTTCCTTTTATTCATCAATGACCTTCTAAGCTGTACATCCAACCCTATCCACTCATACGCTGATGACTCCACCCATCACCTTTCCATTCGGTTCCATAAAGCCCATCTCAGCAATTGCTTCAACAAACAAGGAATGAGGCTATGGCACATCTAATGTCTGACTTGGCTCATATCTCTGATTGGAGTAAAAATAACCTTGTTGTTTTTAATGCATCTAAGACTCAGTTCTTACACCTATCAACCCATCAAAATCTTCCACAGGTATACCCACTAATGTTTAATGATTTTCAGCTTAATCCTGCATCATCCTTGAACATGCTTGGAGTTTCATTTACTCGGGACTTATCTTAGAAAGATCATATTACATCTCTTGTAAAATCTACTTCAAAGAGATTGGGTGTGCTAAGCCGACTCCGTTCTTTCTTTACCCCTGCACAATTGTTGACTCTATACAGGGGTTTTATCCGTCCCTGTGTGGAGTAAAACTCTCATGTGTGGGGAGGCTCCCCACATATAGCTCTTCTCAATAGGGTGGACTCAAAGGCTTTTCGTCTTATTAACCCTCCTCCTCTTACTGACTCCCTTCAACCTCCATCTCTTCGCCGCACCGTTGCATCTTTATCTCTTTTCTATTGCTACTTCAATGGTCACTGCTCCTCTGAACTGTCTACTTGCATTCCTCCACCTCTATGAAGGGCCCGTAGCACCCGTCTAGCAGCAAACTCTCATCCCTTTTCTGTCCAACTCTCTAATGCAAGAGTTAACCGTTACTCCCAGTCCTTCATTTTTTCAACGGGTCAACTCTGGAACTGTCTCCCTCTGTCTGTATTTCCTGCTGCCTATGATCTCCAGTCTTTCAAACGCAGTGTGTCCAGGCAAATCGAAATGAATGGATCTTGAATTTGGCTCTCTTTTGTATTTTGTTTTTCTCTTGGAGGGAATTGTTATTGCGGGCTCATGGCCTTTGGTTCCTTGCTCCTCGTATAATATATATATATATATATATATATATATATATATATATATATATATATATATATATATATATATATATATATATATATATATACACACACACACACACACACGCACACACACGCGCGCGCGCGTCCCGCTTTTAGCTCCAATAAATCTTGTCACCTTATGAAGGACGAATGGTTATATTATATTTGTAGCTGCACATACGGCAGTTGCTACATATGATCACTTGAACAATTTGTGCAAAGGTTGCTTCACAGACAGCAAGATAGCATCCATGGTACAGATGAAAAGATCGAAGTGTAGTGGCATAATTAAGAACACTCTATATCCTCATTTCATGACTGATGTGACAGCTGCAGTGGGAGAAAGGCATTATAGTTTACTTATTGATGAATCCACTGATATTAGTGTTCACAAATATCTGGGTATGGCTATAATTTTCCATGATCAAGTAAAGGGGAAAGTTATATCCACTTTTCTAAGTCTCACTGAACTAGATGAGTGCAAACTCAGATGCAATTGTCAGTAGTTTGAAAGGAACTCTTGAATACTTTGGCTTGAATCTGAAGAATCTGAGAGGCATTGGAACTGACAATGCAAGTGTTATGGTGGGTATCAACAACGGGGTGTATCAAAAGCTGAAAGCTGAAGTGCCAAACCTCATTTTGGTTCGGTGTGTCTGCCATTCACTCCAGTTATCTGTGTCTGCAGCCGCTGCTGAAGCTATACCAAGAAATCTAGAATTTTTAGTAAATGAAACATTCAATTGGTTTGCTAGATCATCTGCAAGACAAGTAGCTTATAAGAAACTAAACAATGTAATCAGTGATGACCATGATCTCATGAAGATCGTTCAGTCCTGCCAAACTAGGTGGCTCTCAATTGCAACTGCTGTAGAGAGAATTTACAACCAATGGCTAGAGCTCAAGACTCACTTTGGCATAGTAGGTACTAGTGAAAAGTGCTACACAGCTGACATGTTGTTTTCCATGTTCAGTGATCACAGAAACCTGGCATACGTCAAATTTATGTTGCCTGTGTTAAAAGACATCCAACGAGTGAATAAGTCTTTTGAATCCAATGAGGCAGACCCAACAAGAAATGACCTTTTGATGTTAGTCAAGTCACTTGTAAGGAAAATTGTCCTCTCAACATCAAGAGTAGATCCTTTAGAAAGAAACTTTGAAGATGCCTTAGATCCAAAACCATACTTGGGGTATGACTTTGAGAAAGAAGTAGATGCTTTGCTGGAGAAAGGTTTTTCCACACAAGATGAAATGTCACTAAGAGGGAGAGGCATCAAGTTCCTTACTGTATTGGTGCATGAAATTCGACAGAGTCTTCCCAGTAACATCAAAATTCTTGAAAAGATATCTCTCCTATCAGTGGGTAATGCTCTACATGCAGTTAAGGAGCCTCTGACTCCGTTCTTGGAGTTATTACAGAAACCCTCAGACCAGATTAGTATTATTGAAGACAAGTGGCAGAATCTTACACTTACCAAGTGGAATGAGGTCAAGGGTACAGTCAGTTTTTGGAGTGAAGTTCACAAGTTCAGAGATGCCTCGAACTGTAATCCCTTCAAGGAGCTTGCAGAATTTGCCTTATCAGTCCTTGTTCTGCCTCATTCAAATGCTGAGATAGAAAGAGTTTTCAGGCAAATGGCTATCTTCAAGAGTAAGCTGAGAAACAGAATGGAAACCAAAATGGCAAATGCCATTCTGGGGATCAGGGCAGGCTTAAGAAGGAATGATAAATGTTGTTACAACTATGAGCTACCATCTGATGTCTTAAATATGACTGGAACTAAGGAAGCCTACAGTGAAAAAGAACCAGAACGTCCAGCAGTACATCCCCTTGCAATGCCTAGCACATCCCAATCCAAAGCTCAGAGTGAGTTCCTCCACGAAGATGAAGATGTCGATGACCCATCACACCACTTTTTTTTTAGATGGTAAGTGACAAAATTACTGGCATTTATGGTGCGATTATTTAGGAATTAACAGTATTGTATATGTTATATAAGAGGTAATCAAATTAAGAAACATTTACAATAACTTCATTAGTTTCTCAAATTGTGAATTACCGTTTTGTTATATATATATATATATATATATATATATATATATATATATATATATATATATATATATATATATATATATATAATGAATATTTTAAAATCTAGCGGGTTTTTGTCTAAATCTAGCGGTTTGGAGAGTCTAGTTTAACGGATTTTTAAAATCTGAGTTGGCAACACTGTGTATATCGCCTATATTATTGTGTGAAAACCAATGTACTCTTGTACTACATATAAATTCGTACCAAATAAATGAATATTTACATATAATGAATGGTTTGAAATAGTTACCCCTCCCAAGAAAAATGTCTTCTCTGGAGCCTGGCCTGAGAGAACACGGTACCAAGGTGATGGTACTGTTAAATGTATTGGTATTTCTAAATTCAACTGAGCACTTTCTCTCTGCATTATTGATGTTTCTCACAAAAAGCGAAGGTTTTAGCCAAGAAAAAACTTTTCGAAAATATGCCGGGATTGGGGGAGGGGTCGTGAAAAATTTGCCTGGATGCGGCGGGTTAACTTAACTAAATGTGAATTTGTAAGAGCTCGAGTGCAGTACCTAGGTTATGTGGTCAGTTTAGGCCAAGTGAGTCCACCTGATGTTAAAGTTCAGGCCATAGCCAATTACCCCCAACCCAAAAATAAGAGAGAGTTGCAACGATTCTTGGGTATGGTAGGGTACTACAGACGTATTGTCCTGAACTTCTCTGATCTTGTAGCTCCCCTCACTGATGTGTTAAGAAAAGGAGTCAAGCATGAGTGGAAGCCAGAATGTGAGGAAGCCTATTCTAAAGTCAAAGCCATCCTGTCAAGTCACCCAGTGCTTCAAGCTCCCAATATTGACAAACCCTTTCAATTAGCTCTTGATGCCAGTGGCCTAGGGGCCGGCGCAGTTTTGTTTCAGGATAATGATAAAGGCTTTGAGATGCCCGTGTGCTATTTTAGCAAAAAGTTCAATAAGGCCCAGAGAAATTATTTCGCTACTGAGAAAGAACTCCTTGCACTCATACTTGCCCTTCAGCACTTCTCTGTGTATGTTGGTCCAGGGTCAGGTGATGTTGTAGTGTACACTGATCACCACCCTCTGAAATTTTTGTCCTGATTTAAGGACAGGACAGCAATCTTAGATTGACCCACTGGGCCCTATTGTTGCAGGAATATTCCCTTGATGTGAGACATATACCTGGTGTTTCCAGTGTTTTAGCAGATTACCTGTCCAGAACTTCAATTGTACAGTATCCAGAAATTTCCCCTTGAGAAATTTCTTCTCTCAGGAAAGGAGGTGTCACTGACGTAGTTACCCCAGTAGTGAATGGATGAAATAAAAGATGAAATGATAATGTAAGGAGACAGGCGAGCTGCCAAGATGAATAAATCTTTTTTCCTAATAGTTTTGCTGCCTGTAAAGGGTAACCCTAGACATCAGCTGTGTTTATTTAGCGGTCAGCTTTTCTCTTCTGGGCTGATAACACACCAGTTGTTTTTCCCACAAGTTGTGCAGAAAACCCTTATGCCGTTGACCATAGTGGGTGTAACTTATGGCATGGGAGAAGCAAAATGAGAGTATTTGCCAATAGAAACCTAAATAACGCTTTCTTTGCTTTCTTGACGGCACGCCATTGGTTTTGTGTAATACGTGTAAGGCTGCCATTGGTAGCAGGTGCCTCTGTTGTTTATAATTGGCTGTAGATTGACAGCCCAGTGGCTAGTTAGCCGAAAGAGGCGTTGTAAGTCTGCTTTATAAGCTCGAGGACAGTGTGAGAGGAACACATTTTGACACATTTTTCACATTTTCACACTTTTGTCACTTACTGTCACGTTACACTTCTGTCATATTTTGTTGCACTTTTCCTCATACTTTCACACATTACTCAATACGTGACTTTGATTACCAAACACACTGTGCACCATTTCCTATTTTTGGTTCACTCCTCCATTTACACTAGTGTGTGATTTATATCTGGATTATATCATCAAGTTCTCCAAGTTTCCTTGAGCTTTGTGAGTACTTAGCTTCCACTGATTGTAATCTGGTTTGGTAAGAAATAACATGTTTTATATTTGTATTCTGAGGCCTATATGAATTTCCCTTTTGTAAAACGAATCCCGGTTTCTTCTTTGGTTGTGTATGTTATAATGTACAGTAAAGTTAAGTTAGTTTTCTTGTGAGCTTTACCTTATCCCTTTTAGTGATTAATTAAGGGCTAAGAGTGCACCGTAGTATATACCCCCATAAAAACATCTATCTATCTGTCTACACACACACACACACACACACACACACACACACACACATATATATATATATATATATATATATATATATATATATATATATATATATATATATATATATATATATATGCACGCGCGGGCGCATTCACTGTCAATAATTTTTATAATAGCTTATGTCAGTGAGGGAAATAATATGCACATAAGCATTGCAATATGATTATATTTGATAAAGCACTTAGGGACCCTCCAACCAAAGCAACAGAGGAATGCAACAGTCACAAACACAAATAGCCAAGGTGATAATCGACAGAAATATTATATTTTACCTTATCTGTATCTTTGGCCAGAGATTTATCATGAATATACTTCACTTGTTTTCCTTCAATGTAAACTCGAATCTTTTTACTTGGTTCCTGTTAACATCTAAGCAATTTTGTTAACTATGGAGAAACCATTCTTTAGTGAATGGATTGTAAACATTCTTCTTAACTCCTTCCCAATCTTATTTCTCCCCATAAAACTGAATAAAATTGTGTAAAAGTAACAAAAATAAGTTTAGAAATATGAAACATTATTAGACTGAGGGACGTGACTGGTTAGTTCTGGCTGGGAAGTAACACAGAGGAGCAGATGAAGAAATTAACAGGTTTGAGGAGTGTGTGTAGGGGATTCTTCATCTTTATCCTCATTCTCATGATGATGAAGATGATGATCATCATCATCATAATCATCATCATCATTATCTTATTATTATTATTATTATTATTATTATTATTATTATTATTATTATCATCATCATCATCATCATTGAACCTCCCTTCTTTCCTCCATTTCAGTCGACAAATATACAACGAATTTTGGCAAATCATCATCATCATCATCATTACCACCCTATTTTCTTATGTCGTGAGGAAAGGGTGAGTTGGGATCATATGATAGGCAAGGAGGAAGCACACAAGAAGGAAAATTACCTAATCAAATATACTAATAGAGAAGCAAAAAAGAAAAAAAAGTTGGTTATAATATCAAACAAATGTATATACCTAACAACCATCCTATTACCTCACCCACTTCACAAAAGAAGATGTCATCCATATTTCCTCTTGCTCTCTCCACACGATTTTATATCCTTTTTGGAGAGACTGTTCAAACGGAAGGAGAGTTAGGTCTTAGTTTTCCCTAACTCCTTCCTTAAGACACGTCCTTCCCAAATTAAGTAAAATCGTCCGGAGGTGTCAAGAATAAAATATGACCTTGTGGTAGTGAAGGGGAAGGGGTGGATGTGCAGGGGACTATGTTGAATCCAGTCGAAGGTCTTCCAGGGAGAGACGATTTCCAACACCCTGTATCCGGACATAGTGTGTGTGTGTGTGTGTGTGTGTGTGTGTGTGTGTGTGTGTGTGTGTATCCTTGCCACCTTCAAACAATCACCTCGACTCAGAATAAACCATCACTTATGTCAGGGTTAAATATATACTACATAAACCCCGTCACAACCTAAGTCAACCTCAGCTGAATAAAATCGTCTGAAGGCAACGAGAATACACAGCAAAATAGGTCATCGGACTGAAGGTGTTACTCTTGTCCTTATTTAGTCCAGTCCATTGATGCAGGCTGTGAAATGATCCATCTGATCCTGGAAAAAACGATAAAAAGTGTACAGTATAATATAATGTGGTTAATAACGAAGCTTACACTGGGGTTGTGTCTCTCATCTCTTTAACTGGAAAAGCCAAGCTGTGTATTGCCTGACCCTTTGGGGCTCATGACCTTGAAAGGAACGAGAATGGCTATAGATGATCTTATAGAGATTATTTCAAGAATTTAACTTCGTATTCACAAAGAATCTTAAAGTATTTTAAAAATTCAACTGAAGAATCTTTCTGAATATGATTCAGATCTCTAGAACACATCACTTATCATCCACGCTGGACTCCGCTGCTGGACGGGTTTGGCATTTATCAGCAATACAGTACACCTATAAGGGGGGAGGGGAGGAATTGCACAAAATTTCTTAGGCTAATATCAAGAAAAAAATGCAGCATTAACATACGAGCAATTCTCACCTGTTATGAGCTACGATGAACAGCTTTTCTTTTTAATGTAATAAACGTTCCCTTTTTTCAGCTTTGGTGCAATACACAACCGTTAGGGAAATGAAAACAAATGAAAATAAAATTTAAACTATAATGGTGTTTGAAACCCACGTCTGACACCTTGCTGTTCGAAAAATCGATTGTGAGGTTGATAAGTCCGTCTAGACCTGACAAGAAGAGCATATAATTTACGTTATTAGACTGAAGTAATTAGGTTAGTAAGTTTGGCTGGATATATTAAGAATCTGGTTCTTAGGACATCACCATTAATATCTTCGCGACTATAAATGTTTCAGTACATTTCGTTTTTCTCTTATTTAGACGATTTTTAGCAGATTTCCACACTAAATGGGGTTAGATATAGCCTTCATTAAATCCATCATCACTAGCATCCTTTCACCTTAACTTGGCCCAGATGTTGATCATTTTGCAGCTTATTTCACGTAGCTAAGTGGCAGAAAAAGACAGTGCTATGGTTAGACATCCTTTCCATAGCGCTTCTTCATGGCTAGCATCATATCCTGGTGATAATCGATTGTTATAAATCAATACTCAAGCTGAAGAGATGGTAATTTTAGGCCAACTTAATATAAAAGGAGCACTGATGTACTGGACAGATTTTTTTTTTTTTTTTTTTACTGAAGGAGTTAAAATACTCTACTGTGAATCAGATGAGGTTTTCTCCAGTACAATGACATTTCTTTATTTTTGTGTACCTAACCAAATTCGATCCAGTTTAGGAAAGATAATTAAAGAGCCGGGATTAACTCATAGGTTACTGTGAAGCACGAAAGTATATAAACAAACTGTACAGGTAGAGCTAATTTAAATAATGCTGCCCAGTATGATGGTGGCAGAACTCTTTCCTAAATTGAAAAAAACTGTCTTGGGATGAAAAATGAAAAAGTCATAGGGTAAAAAATAGTCAAGGGATTAAACGATAGAATAGGTTTGGGATAAAAAAGTAACTGAACAAAAAAAAAAAAAAAATAGCCATGATGTAACGAAGGAGTATGGAGTAAAAAAGTCACTGAGTAAACACATAGTTATGGAGTTACGGCGTAAAATAATAATATAGGCATGGGATAAAAAATATAGTCTTGGGTAAAAAAATGTAGTCATGAGTGAAACAAATAAAATATCATGAGGTGAAGAAAAGTCATGGGGTAAGAAAAAATAATAATAATGTAGCAGACACGGTAATGTTGAATAAAAAGCAACAATCCAGCGGAGACAGACAGAACCAAGAGGTATTACCGGGTCCAGTTTGTAGGCACCACATCTGTACAGAGGAAACTGGTTCATCATGGTAAAGCCCATATCGGCGTTCTCGTCCAAAGTCAAGCACCCTTCCTGGTATTCTGGTTAAGGAATATTACGGAACATTATCTGGCTGGACTCTGAGTAGACCAGAGAGGTTGTAGAGGATTGTGGAGAGAGATTGTGGTGGTGGTGGTGGTGGTGGTGGTAGTAATGGTGGACAGTGGTGGTGGCGAAAGTTAGCGATGTGATGAAAGGTAGTAGTGGGGTGATAGTGGATTTGTTTAAGGTGATGGAAGTTAGAGATGGTGGAAGTTGGAGGTGGTGGAAGTTAGTGGTGGTGGAAGTTAGGGGTGGTGGAAGTTAGAGGTGGTGGAAATTAGTGGTTGTGGAAGTTGAAGGTGGTGGAAGTTAGTGGTGGAGTGGTGGCTAGTGGGTCTTAGACTTTTCAGGAAAGGTCGCCTGGGGAAGGTGGTGGTGATAGTGATGGAGGGGAGAGGGTGGTGGCCATTGTGTTGTAGGAGGCGTTGGTGATGGTGACAGTGATGGAGGGGTAGATGGTGGTGGTGAAAATGGCTTATGGGGAGAGGATGGTGATGAAAGTGATGGAAAGGGAGATGGTTAAGGAGGTAGTGATGTAGGGGGAGATGGTTTTGGTGAGTGACTTAGGGGGAGATCGTGGTGGTGAAGGGAGGGGGATAATGGTGCAAGGTGGAGGGGAGAAGGTGGTGAACGAGAGTGAGATGGTGATGGTGATAATGATGCAAAGGGACACTGGGGTGGTGAATGAAGGAGTGATGGTGGTGTAAGGGAGAGAAGATGAAGGGGTTGGTGAGAAATTGTGAGAGATGTGGTGAAGAATAACTCATACTGAGTAGTGGTGATTGTGTGTTTGGTGGGGGTCATGTGGAGGATTCGGTGGTGATTGAGGTGGAGTGTAGATGGTAGTGGTTGTGAAGTGGGTAGTGGCATACATCAATAATAATAATAATAATAATAATAATAGTAATAATAATCATGATGATGATGATAACTCGTAGGCTGTAACTGTTAAAGACATTTACTGATGGCCATCTATGAGAATTCTGATTTTTGTCAGACTGCCACCAAATTGTAAGTAGACCTCGTCCTGGACCAAACTTCTAATGGCAAGGAAGTACTACTTATGTTTGGTTTTTCCTGTATGGAAGAATAATTTAGGATTGTTGACAAGTGGGGTATCACAAATTTCATAATATCATTCATGAACCACCTTCAAATTTTTTTCATATATATGTTCCCTTCCATTCCCACCAAACTATGATAGTTTTGAAATAAAATTAAGTTGAAAATACATGATTCTGGAAATTTTTGGACCTGTGACTTTGAAAAATATTTTAAGGTCATTGATACTGGGTCATTGCAATATGGTCATGGTGCTGTACATCCTCAATAAGTATGATGAAAATCAGAGACGAAAAGTGACGAAATAGTAATAATACCAATAATTATATAGAAGACTGTCAGAGACAGTTACTGACCTCCACCTATGAGAATACTGTCTTTTGGTATAATTCAAAAACAATTGGTCAAACTGCCACGAAAAAGAATACAGATCTGGCCCAGAACCAAATAAACCTTTCAGGGCCAAGAATATCTTTTTTATGTTTTGTTTTTCCCTGCATGGAAATGCAGTGTAGAAGTGGGATATCCAACTTATCGTTTTTGGAAAAAAAAACAAATATCACTGGATTTCCTTGGACATTCTATCTATCTAATCTACAGTATCTATTGCCAGACGCCATAATCCCGTAAGGGGTGGCCATTTGACTTTGAGTTATTTGTTTTACAGGAGGGACACTAACCCTCCACCAACCCACTTGCTTGGACATTCAAGTATCTATAATAGTTTTGGAGTAAAATGAGGTTGAACATTCATGACTTTTGGACATTTTTGGACTTGAGACCTTGAGAAAAGTTGGTCAAAATGACTGAAACTGGCCCTGCTGAGGGGGTCGCCTTGAAATGGTGGTGAGGCTTGACGCGTGGCTGGCAGTGCAGCCTATTCTGGAGGCTTGCCAACCTTTGTAAGGTTTGGGGTCTGTCAGCCTCATGGACCAAGGATCCCCCCCATCACTGGTAGAGAAGGCCTGCTGGTGATGTTGCTTGTCCCTACCCATCTTACATCTTGGGTGTGGTTTTGCTTCCCCATGGCTTGCCATGTGTGGAGTCCCATAATGCTGGAAAATGGGAGTCCTGGGTGTTGAGCCATGCCACAGAATGTGCCCTGCAGCTAGCAACACACCTCTTTGGTCCCCTATTCTGGCTAGACGATTGGAGTGGTTAGGAGGAGCAAGTCAATCGGCTGGTCACTTGTTGGCTAGGGTCAAGTGGGCAGTGGAGGGGGGGGGGCTGGTGGATCCTATCATCGTGGAGTCGCCCTTGTGTAGACACATTGGTAGTTTCCTACACCTACTTCCTCGTTACCTCTGGGGTCGCCAGCACTGTTATCCCTGACATTTGACCTCTTATTGTTAGGATCTGTGGTGGGTGGAGGGGTGAGGGAAGGAAGTGTCATTTGCTGGATGTGGCATTAATATATAGTATTAATGTTGACGACCTTGCATCTATCCCTGGTTATTCAGAAACGCCATCTCATATTGCCACTCTGGAGCCTTATCAGACCCCTGGGGATTATCCTCCTTTGTTCCAGCATTTAACTGGGACTGGGAAGCATTCACATTGGGTTGGTTCAGCTATTGGGTTATGCCCAGAAGAAACGGTGGCGGAGTCGTATTCAAAATGTCTGGTGCTGAAATCCTCTGTGGGTAGATCAGTGCTGGATATTGATATTTTTTATTTATACTATGCCATTGTTTCGGCTTGTGGATGGGAACCCAAAGTCTCTTCTCAGGGGAATGGAAGCATCCTTACTGAGGTGTCCTCCCCAGAAAAGAGCTCCCGATTACTGGCTAAGGCCTCTGGTTCTGGTGCAAATATTTCATTCATTCTTCATGCCGCCTGTAACCTATATAAAGGTGTTACTTTCTTCCATGACCTTCTATGATACTTAGAGGCACAGCTGTTGGAGCATCTGCTGTCTTCTTGTATGATGACTGTTGAGTGTCTGATGAAGAAAATAGATGGTATTCTGACCCCGACTTCCACCTTGCTCCTCACATTTGACAGGTTAACCTAGCCTGCTTCTGTGAAACTCGCTTGGCTGTCACTTCCTGTGAAGCTGTACATACCAACCTCAAAGTGGTGTTTCCACTGTCAGGGGTATGGACATGTTACCTGCTTTTTCCGCCATTCACAGGCTGGACTTCCTGATGTCTGTGTCTCCCATGGCGAACCGAGCCAGACTAATCATTGTCCAGGGTACTTTCAGTGCTGTATCTTCTCTAATCTATCCTCGTCAATGTGTGGAGAAGGAGATTTTGACCACCCATAAACACGAAACGGAATAATTTCCTAAAACTAAGAGGAAAGCCCAGACTCACTTCTTTCAGCCTGGGGTTACTTATGCTTCTGTTCTTTCTGAAGTGCCTGTGTTCCACTCAGTGTCTTGGAAGTTGCCTCGACACGTTCCACTGCTCACTTTTCTGTCTGGTGATATGCAGAATGTTGTCACTGAGACCAGTACTGGATGTGAGATTGGTGTTAACTCACCCTATTCTCAGACTGTTTCTGTTCCCACATTGGTGGCAGAGGGTTTGCCCACTTCCATGGTGGTGGCAGATGTCCACGTTGATGTGTGTCTTTGTCCCGCCTTGTCCAGCATGGCTGAAGGTCCATCTGTACCTGGTATGAGTCACTGTGGTTATTCAGAGTCTTCTGAGCCTGAGGACTGTCCACCGATGGTTTCTTTTGTGGAACCTTGTGAGGACCTCTCTGCTGTTCCTGCTATCATGGAGTCTCTGGAGCCTAGACACGTGCAGGGTGAAGTTAATGTTTTGCCAATGATCTGGCTTCCACTTGAGGATGGAGTTGCACGGATTATTGGTGCTTCGGTTCCACCACATTGGATATCAGCTTAACAGGATTTTGGTTCTGTGAACTATTCCTCTATTTTTAAGGCTTCTGATGGTGGTGCTGGCTGACTAACCTCACCTACGCCGACCTGTAAGCCACCTTCCAAGCAACTGATTCTTCCTGCCCAGAAAGGGAATGTTGTAAAACTTCCCTCATTTTTGTCCCCACGTTTGCTTTCAGATGGTGGGCACAATGTGTGGCTTCCTGGTGCTAGGCAGTTCTTTTTGAGGGGTCTTCCTAAGCATCAGTCCAAACCTATTCACTTTGTCATGGGCTGTCCAGTCCTGCACCTCCAAGGGATTAAAGTATTCAACTATGCCTGATCCAGGAAACTTTGCTTTGCAGTGGAACTGCAGAGGTGTTAGAGCCAGTTGGGTGGATCTTCAACTGCTCCTGTCTGAGTTTCGCCCCTCCTGTGTCTGCCTTCAGGGATCTATGGTTGCAGACAGGCCTCTTTCTGCTCGTAAAGGATATACAGCTTTCTGCTCGCCGCCTCTTGTAGACTGTGGTTCTCGAGGTGTCAGTGCTATTACGTACCACACAGATATTCCATTCACTGACTGTAGCTTGTCAGTTACACCTGGAAAGGACTTACATAATCTGTTGCCTTTACTTACCACCCTCTGTACTTATCTCACATGCCGATCTTGATCACCTTATACGTCAGCTTCTCATGCCACTTGTTCTTGGTGACCTAATGGGGCATCATGCTTTGTGGGTTGATACTTTGTGTAATTCCCGTGGTGATCTGGGATCTTCAATTTAGAATCTGGACTTGGATCTTGTGACTCCTGGCAAGCTGAAGCATGTTCATGTACAAAATGGTACTTTTTCTTTTATCAGCCTTACTTTGGTTTCCCTTGATAGCTTATTGGCCTTGTCAGACTTTGCCTGACTTGCACAGTAGTGATCATTACCCTACTGTGATAAGTCATGCAACTCCGTGCCAGTGGACCTTGTCCCTCGCTTGTGTTTGGGTAAGACTGACTGTGCAGTTTGTGGAACACAGTAATATCGACTAAAGTGTTCCTGACTTTCAGAGTGTTGATGATGCAGAACAGTATTTTACATCTACTGTATATCAGGCTAGTTTTTCTGGTATTCCTCGAACGTTTGGAAAGTTTCGTAGGAGAGCTGTGCCTTGGTGGAATGAGGTGTGTACTTTGGCCAAAAGTGTGTACAATGCTGCTAGTAGGGAATACTGGAAAAATACAGACTTTTTTTTATTCTTTAAAGAAAGTTCGTGCCCGTTATCGCTGGGTTCTGAAGAACTCACGTTGAACCTCATGGAGAACCTATATCTCATGTGTCTCCGCGTCGACTCCTTTACCACTGATCTGGAAGAAGGTGAGGAAAATAGCAGGCAAGTATTCATCTTCTCCCCCGGTACTTAAACTCCAGGGGTCTTCTGTATCCAACGCCTCCGAGGTAGCTTCAGCCCTGGCAGTCACTTTTATAATGTTTCCACATCAGATGCCACCATGCCGTTTAGCTTCTTTTGCCATCAAGGTTAGGTGTTTCCTTTTTATCTAATGGAGGAGAACCACATAATGCTTTCTTCATTCTACGTGAACTGTGTGCTGCTCTCCAGCAGTGTAGTGACTCTGCTCCTGGACCTGATGACGTTCCTTATGCTATGTTTCATCATTTACCATATGATTCTCTATTTTTATTAGACCTTCATAACAGGATGTGGGAGGAAACTATAGTCTCCAGTAATTAAAAGATGGTTATAGTTCTCCCATTTCCTAAGCTAGGTAATAATCATTCTCTATCTAGCTATTACAAGACGCGTCAATCCCGTACAGGGTGGCCACAAACAAATCGCCTCCATGTCGCCCAGTATAAAGACATTTCACTGCCCTGCACCAAGCTCACACTCCCTTCTCTCATATATCTCTCCACTCCATCCCTCCATCTCAGCCTTGGCCTCCCCTACCTCTCATCACCTCTACCTCACTCGCATACACTCTCCTTGTTAGTCTCCCGCTCTCCATCCTGACCACATTGCCAAACGACCTCAGTGCATTTCTCCTAATGCTTTCTATCATATCCATATCCACATCACAACACTCCTTCATTTCCTCACTTGTCAGTGTCTATCCACTTAACTCCATATGCTCCTCTCAAATAACTCATTCCCACTGCTCTCACTCATGATTTGCGTCCTTCCAACAAGGTCCAAGCTTCATTTCCATACGTTAGGGTTGGGATCACAATACTGTCATGCAGCAACTATTTTACTTCCATCCTCACTTTCTTTTTCCATATCACTGCTTTCAAAGGACCAGCAACCTTTCTTCCTTGTTGTACATTGTAGTTTTCAACTGTACATTTCCATCTTGCTCTCCTCCCAGAAAGGAGTTTTTCTTTAAACATACCCACTAGTGGTTTATGGTTGGTGAATAAGTGGATTTCGTAACCATATACCAAATCTCGAAACTTTTGTAATGCAAAAACCACTGCAAGTGCCTCTTAGTCTGTAGTGCAATAATTTTTCTCTGCACCTTTTGTTTGTCTGCTGGCAAATGCAATTGGTTGATTCTTTCCTCTTTTATCTTCCTGCATCAGTACAGCCCCTAATCCTTTAACTGATGCGTCTGTACAGATAAGAAATGATTTTGTGAAATCCGGATATGCCAAATAAGGTGCATTTGTTAGTTTAATTTTTAGATTGTTAAATGCCTTTTTTTGTTCTTCTTCCCATTGGAATGTAGCATCTTTTTTGAGTAGTTGGAATAGAGGAAAGGCTATATGAGAGAATTGTGGTACGAATGACCTATAGTACCCAGCTAGACCTAAAAATTGTCTAACTTCATCAGTCGTAGTGGGTTCAGGAAAATCTCTCACTGCCTGTATTTTGTCATCAGTGGTGTGAATACCATTAGAACTTAATTTGTGGCCTAAGAAATTTATTTCCTTAAAGCAAAATTTGCATTTAGAAAGCTTAATTTTTAAACCAGCATCACTAAGCTTTTGTAACACTGTCTAATTTCTTGAGACGATCTGTAATATTTTTCGTTGCGATTATAATATCGTCAAGATAAACAAATATTCCTTGTCCTAAAATTCCGGACAATACGTAATTCATAAGACGCTGGAATGTGCCTGGGGCTGTCCTCAGTCCCATTGGCATCCTTGTATATTGGTAGTGTCCTCTGTCTGTAGAAAAGGCAGTGTATTTACGTGACTCCTCTTCGACCGGTAATTGGTAATTGCCATTTAGTAGATCGATTGTGGAAAATATACTATTTTCCGGTCCAATATTCTGTAGAACGTCGCTTAGCAATGGCATGGGAAATCGGTCTGGGATTGTGTGATTGTTTAGTTTACGGTAATCTACTACCGCACGCATTTCTCCATTTCGTTTGGGCACGAAGAATAATGGGGCATTCCACGGGGAGACTGAAGGTTCAATAATTCCAAGTTTTAACATTTCAACGACATACTGATTTGCAAGTGTACATTGGGAGTGTGGGATGCGGTAGGCCGGTAGGAAAATTGGTGGTGTTTCTGGGTGCACATTAATCATGTGATTAATCAAGTTAGTACACCCTAATTGTTCTCCGGGCAATGCTACGGTGTCCCTGTGTGTTTCCAGCAGGGTTAACAAATCATTTTCTTCATCAAATTCACCTGAGTGAATTAAATTCTCTTTTATGCTTTCTCTATCCGTAGATTTTATCTCACTTGTCACTCCAGCTATAACTATTTCCTTCACAGGGCAGGACATTTTTCAATATTAACTATGCAAGTCCCCTTTCTCAACTGAACTTCCCCATTCATGTGATTAATTATGAATATCTGAGTTTGCCCTTCGTCGTTCATCTGACATAATGCGTTTTCTACTGACAATCCCTTTACTTTACATAATTCTTCTAAGACAAGAACAGTGCTATTCCGTAATTTGCTCTTTATGGTAACCTTCATATAGGAATTAGGTGGTATAACTAAATCATTGGTGAGATGGGCAGGAAAAACTGATAAATCAGTACTGTTATCTGGGTCTCTAATTCTGGAGGCTGGGGCTGGTGGTGGGAGTAATTTACACAAGGCAGCTACATAACCAATGATGTCCACGACGAGGTCTGGGGACATCTTTCCATCATCTGTTATCCAATGTGAGTTTTCCAAAGTAATTAACAATGTTCTTTTGATTGTGGAGACATCAGCAGTTATTTCACTGACCACATGGTTTGTAGTGTGCCCCCTTACAAGATCTACAATCTTATGTAATTCTGGAATTATACCTGGCATGAAGTTCATACCTCCAGAAAATTTCTTTAAAAATTCAGTTTTAAATTCATCATATGTCCTAGCTTTGAGGAGCTTAGCTGATCTTAGTAAATTGCTTGCTGGACATCTTCCTGGCTTATGCAAGATGAAAAAATGGCAATTTTCTCTTGTTCATCTAGGATGTGTCGTTTGATAAAGATTTGTTCGCACTGACTGACCAATGAAATGACGTCAATACGATCTTTTTCTGTGGCAGAGAATTTTGGGGCAATTTTATCTTCATGGTAAACATAAACATGAGGTGGGGATGTTTGTTCTGCGTTATTTGTTGTGTTATTCATTTTCACTGTTTGCTCTGTTAATTTAACTTGGACTTGTTTATCGTTGCGTGAGGGAATGGTGGAATAGGTTCGGCCGGAATGGTGAACCCTGTTAAGTATATTGGCATACGTGTGCAAGTCAGGGACAAAGTCCTAACTTGGTACGTCAGAGGTGGTTTCCCACTCATCATCTAGAACTGACGTATTTGTTTCTTAATCTTTAGTTTGTGTTGAGTTTTGTACAATGGGTGTGTTGCCTTGGTGCTCTCCTAATTGTGAATCTGTTGTTGGAGCTAATTGTGTTTCATCTGGTATTAACGTGGGTGGTGGCGAAAATATCCCTGTCATTAAGGTATGGTGTTATGAAATACGCCTTTTGTTTATGTCCTAACTAAATAGATGAGTAAATGAGTTGTAATAAATGATAGATAGTGAGTGTATAAGTGTATATATAGAAATAAGTAAAGGAGTTGAATATACCTAATTTTAGCACTGAGAAGAAATGAGTATAATTTCACCCACTTGATACAGATCGGAAAGGCGTGTCGATGCAACTGTCGATCTCGGAAGAAAAATGCAGGGTTGATTGAAGATCTCTTTATAATTCTAGGGCTGTGTTGATGGACGATATTACTCAGGAAATTCCATGGCCTGGTGCATGTGGTGGTTAACAGCTGTAGTCACAGGCAAACCTCAGCATAGAACGTCGAATTTCCAACTCAATACTGTGGAAATAAATGAGTAGGAGTAGGAGCTATGTGAATAATGAGTAATGAGTAGTGGGTGCGAAGTGCCTGGTGTCAGTCACATGTTGATTGGCGTGGCCTTGTGTCAGCAAACACGCGTGGTGATGTCATCTCAGCAGATACACATGGTGACGTCGGCTTCCCACACTGGTAGCTGTGGTGAGTAACTGAGTAGCGATGCATAACCTGGGTGAAGAAAGGTGAGTAAGATGCGTTATAAATGTGGTTCTGGCGTTTTGCTGTGTGTCTTGACCTCTGCGTCAGCGATGGAAGTAGGTGGGAGAGAATGTTGGGGTTTTGTGTGCTTGTTGCTTTGGTCTTTCTTTTTCTTTACTTGCTTTGTTTTTTATTCTTCTTGCTGCTGCTTGAAGTTACGTGAAGATTATAGAGTTGTTTTGTAGACTTGTAGGCTCATAGGCTCGTAGGCTGTATTTTGTAGGAATTCACTGTAGAACCGAAGCTAATCTTGTACAGTCTCGCCAGCTTTTGTAGAAATTCACTGTAGATTCGTAGACGAGGTCCGTACGTTCGCTGCCTCCAATGTGACTCTCGATTCTTGTAGTAGGAGTTAAAGATGAATACAGGGAGTTGATCTTGATTTATTATCCTCAGAGAAAATCTTAAGTTAAGCAGTGTATGTATTACAGAGACTTATTATACTAAGTAAGTCTAGTTGGACCCCTCTTCTTGTTCACTCTCTCCACTGCCTGTCGGTTCTATAGCTAGCTTCCTTCTGAGCTCTGCTTCCTAAATTCTGGTGTAGCAGGGGTCGTGTCACGTGTGTTACACTGTTGTTGGAATGTTCTAGAAACCTGTGTGTGAGTATGTGTGTATGTGTGTGTATGGTCACTAGGCATTGTTTGTATGCTTATCTCACTGACACACTACCTATATCATCCCCTGCCTTGCTGCTTCCAGTGTATTGTCAACATTTCCTCACCTACACTTGCAAGCTCATTTCCCGTTCCCAGGCTTGCCTGGTGCTCTGTCTATCTATCTATCTATCTATCTATCTATCATGTTTTTTATAATTAATTGTATTTATAATGTGGAGTCCTAACAAATGTACCAAGTCTTCAATTACTTCTCTAGCTCATTATCAGCTATTTTTAGATCATTCATCCATTCACAGAGGCACCATTCTTTTGTATACAGATGGCTCGATGTTAGATACTGGTGTCGAGTTTTAGGTGGTTTTCCCAAATTTTTTAACCCGCCACGTCCTGGCAGATTTTTCACCAGTGACCCCCCCCATCCCGTCAGGTTTTATAAAATTTTTTTTTTTTTTTTTTTTTTGCTAAAACCTCCGTTTTTTGTGAGAAACATCGAAAATTCAGAGAGAAAGTGCTCACCTGAGTTTAGAAGTGCCCTGTACAAGAGACCATCCCCTCACCTGGTACCGTTGTCTCTGGGCCCTGCTCCAGAGAAGACGTTTTCTATCGGAGTGGTAACTATTTCATACCACTCAGAATAGGTAGATATTTATTTATTTCATACGGATTTATATGTAGTACAAAAGTATATTGGTTTTCACACAATAATATAAGCGACGTAAATGTTGCTTCACTCACAAAACATATCAACATACTGCATCTTCCTTGGACATGTTACCTTCTCATCACCTCTTTTTTTTTTTTTTTTTTTATGCAAGGAAGAAGGAACCAAAGGCCATGAGCCCGCAGTAACAGTTCCCTCCAAGAGAAAAACAAAATACAATAGAGAGCCAAATTCAAGATCCGATCATTTTGAGATGCCTGGACACACTGCGTTTGAAAGACTGGAGATCATAGGCAGCAGGAAATACAGACAGAGGGAGACAGTTCCAGAGCTGACCTGTTGCATAAATGAAAGACTGGGAGTAACGGTTAACTCTTGCATTAGAGAGTTGAACAGAAAAGGGATGAGAGTTTGCTGCCAGACGGGTGCTACGCGCCCGTCGTAGAGGTGGAGGAATGCAAGCAGACAGTTCAGAGGAGCAGTGACC
This sequence comes from Coenobita brevimanus, assembly GCF_032717465.1. Lineage (NCBI taxonomy): Eukaryota > Metazoa > Arthropoda > Malacostraca > Decapoda > Coenobitidae > Coenobita > Coenobita brevimanus. The sequence continues at coordinate 6,533,571 of NC_136984.1, read as the reverse complement.
ATTAACCCCTACACCGCGGGCATGTTTACCAATGTTTTGCATGTCCCGCGGGGTTATTCGGGCTCCGACAGACTCTCAAAAAATATTTGCCAAAAATCAGTTATTAGTCCTAGAATATTAAAATTACATATGCTTATGGCACATACCTTCAGCTTTCTCCTGGAATGTTTGTTGAGCCTTCGTCGTTACCGTAGGACTTGTGGAGACCTCTGAAGTAGGGTAACGAAGTCTCCACTTTACACTTCCCGACAACCCGTAATATTATTACCAGCCAGATATAAACACTATAAACACTACTCTATGATTTTCAAGTAGTTTGGGATCCATACTCCAAAAAAAAAACACTGTGAAAGCAATGGAAATTACGAGCGCGTCTGATCGTTGCACTTGCCCTAGTTCGCTCTTGGTACTCTGTCATTTATTATTCATAAAACCCCTCACACTTTATATTTCTATTACTATATCACACTTATATATATCTGGTGTCTTTCTCCATAAGTTTCCTTCAGTAGTATTAGTTTATTGTCACTGAAGTCATTCAATTTTTTCATTCAGTAAAATATGTAGAGAGCCACGGATTCACTTTCACTGTTATAACATAAATTATTTGTACTCATATTCTTATATTACTAATTACTTACATTACTATTTACATTTTCTATTCTATTTTCAATATTTACCCTTCTATTTTACTTACACTATGTTATTCACTGTCACTTTCAGTAAGATAAAACTGTAATACACTGTTCAATCATATGTACTGAACATCCATTGCTTTCACCTGCTATTTACACATTATTTACACATTATTTCCAAATTATTCTCCTTTCACACTTGCACTGTTAGAACTGCTTCTGGCTGTGGTAATCGAAGAAGCAGGTAACACAGAGGGGAACTTGGCACTCAGCGCACTGCCAAGAGGTGCGTTTGTGCTCAGGTGTGCGGCGGGTGGTATGTGCACATACCTGACACCTGCGAATCGCAGCCTTCCTTTTCCCTGTGGCAGGCATAAGCTCAAGTCTGTGCCGATCCATATACGCCCTCTGCTCAAGTCGGTCGGGAAGTGTTACTGGATGGCGCCTTGGAGTTGCTGCTGTCACCCTACCATATCTTTCCAGCAGCTGCTGGACACAAGTCCTGGCGAACAACCTCAGGGAGAAGGACTTCGGTGGCTTGACCTTCATCTTGTACAGGATGAAGGCGTTCAGCATCGTCATATCTATGAGATGCAGAAAAACTTTTCTGTACCACCTAGTATTCTTCCTGAGGCAGTCGATCTCACCAATCATCATGTCAGACTTGTCCACCAGCCACATGTTGATATCATAGTCCAACACAGCATCAGGTTTCATCACAGGTTCGCCTGTCCTACGGTCGACCTTCCCACTGTCTCTCATCTCCCCCTTACGTACGGTGGTGAGCATGTGCACGACCCTCTTGTCATGCCACCGTATTGCCAGCATCTTCTCAGACTTGCGTAGGTGCACGTCTCCTCGCTGCGAGGTTCCTGCCCCTGGGAATTTGGGGAAGTTGGCACGATTACTTTTCACAGTGCCACAGGAGCCAATGCCGTGCTCAGAAAGGTATTTGGCAAGTTTCGGTGCTGTATAGTTGTTGTCTGTATACAGCACATGATTCCCACCAAAATACTTTTCTAGGAGCACTTTCACTACACAGCCTGAGAAGCCAAGGGGGTGTGTTTTATCCAGATCGACAGTGCTGGCTGAATATATGACGAAGTCAAGGATGTACCCTGTCTTACAGTCGCACAGTACAAAGAACTTAATTCCAAAGCAATGGCGTTTGTTTGGAATGTACTGAACAAACCAAAGCTGTCCTCTGAACAAAACCAAGGATTCGTCAATGACAACCTTCTGAAAGGGGTGGAAGAATGACATAAACTTATCCTTCATTCTGCTCAGAATCTCCCGGATCTTCCAGAGTGGGTCGGTTTGGGAAGGTACATCGTTGTCGGCAAAGTGCAGGTTTCCCATGATGTTCCGGAAGTGATCTCTGGCCATGTACTTATTGAAGGTGGGTGAGGGTAGTAAGGGGTCCATGGACCAGTAGTCTTCCAACTCATGCTTCTTGGAGTGTGGCATGAGAAGCATGAGGGCAAAGAACACATACAGCTCCTGCACTCCCAGCATGGACCACTGTTGCATCTTGCCTGCACCTGTACCACTTGCAGCACGTTGTGATTCATACCTGTTGGTCTCATCACATATGTGGTGCATGACTTCGTCATCTAGGAAGGCCAAAAGGTAGTCCACACACTCAGCATTTTCGTCAATAGTGAAGGCAGGCTGAACTCCTGAGGAGCTCTCATCAAATAATAAATTTTCTGGCACAAAATCTGACCCTTCCATCCACGCGAAGGCGTCCAGGATTCCCTGTCGTGGCAGTGTACGGCGGGTGGTGGTGGTGGTGGTGGTGGTGGTGGAGGTTGGCTGTGAGGCAGATTTGTCTCGGTCAAGGTCACTCGCACTGACCCTAGGTTGCCGTACAGCACTAGCAGCCCTTACCCTACTAGCTACACTACTTTTCACTCTCCTTGATTTACCTCTACCTCTACGGCCTGCCTTCACTGTTGATGCTGGTGGTGACTCCGACGACGAAGACTCCGGAGATAACTCAGCCGACGATGATGAAGAAATGAGTGAAGTGGGGCTTGGGGAACGGGGAGGTGAATGCACTCGTGACTCATGGCGGGCTGGGTCACGTGGGGGCATTGTTCTGGGGCTAACACGCCGCCTTTTCACTCCCTTCCCAAATTCCTGTCCTTGCTGCACTAACGGCTCCTTTCCCTTGGAGCTAGACACTAATTCCGACACTGAAGCACCCATTGTAGCAGTTTCTGGCACGATAACCTCACCCGGCTCATCACACGATTCACCCGAATCGTCAAAATCACTGTCCACCATCACCATGGACAATTCTGCCAGTTCACGTGCCACTGCAGAGTCACTAAGGCCTTTCCTGCTTCCCTCACTACTTTTCTTAGGGGTAGGGGTCACGGGGCCCTTTGCAATGGGTGCAGAAGTGGCAGGAATGGCGGGGTGCGAGTGCGACATTGTTTCACTACAGCGGAGGACAAGGAACTAAATGCCGCGGCTTATCTGAGAAGGGAAGGGTTGACAATGACACTTAGGCTGACTGCTGCTAACTTACATGCTAATTTTTTATAGGTAGAAAATCTGGGCAATACATAAAGAAATAGGTAGTTCCAGGTGAATGTAAATGTCACTTAGGCTTCTCCCTTCCTTTCTGATATATATTTTTATTACAGACATCGATTACAAGGCATAATTGAAAGGGGAAATTACCGTGGTAATGCAGCGAATGAATGCATGTGAGGTGTTGTCAGGTGATAATTAGCCAATTCCTGGTGTATAACACTATCACTTACCTGTTTTTTTTTTTTTTTGGTATATATTATTTTGTATAAGTATAGGGCATAGGGCTTATTTAAATGGATGAAATCTGTGGAAAAATCCGGGGGAAATTTGCGTAGCGCAGCGCGGCGTGGGAGGTGAGAGGACAGGGTAATGGAGGGCAGGTAGGGAGGGGAGTCACGAAGGGGGTAAAATCGCTAAATTGTCAACAATGGATGGAAGTACAGATGAGATTTGGAGTGCTGACTAGTGTTGGACATTGGCAGTACTGATAGATGATACAAGCCACCACTTGAGAGCCTGGGATAATTCAAAATAACACAGATTCACAAAAGTGACTGCCTGCGATATGATCCATTGTGGCCGAGCGTCACAAAATTGACGCCCCGTGGTTAAGGGGTTAAAGTAGCGATAGAAAAGAGATAAAGATGCAACAGTGCGGCGAAGAGACAGAGGTTGAAGGAAGTCAGTAAGAGGAGGAGAGTTAATGAGACGAAAAGCCTTTGACTCCACCCTATTGAGAAGAGCTGTATGTGGGGAGCCTCCCCACACATGAGAGTTGTACTCCACACAGGGGCGGATAAAACCCCTGTATAGAGTCAACAATTGTGCAGGGGTAAAGAGAGAGCGGAGTCGGCTTAGCACACCCAATCTCTTGGAAGCAGATTTTACAAGAGATGTAATATGATCTTTCCAAAATAAGTCCCGAGTAAATGAAACCCCAAGCTTGTTCAAGGATGATGCAGGATTAAGCTGAATATTATTAAACATTAGTGGGTATACCTGTGGAAGATTTTGTCAGGTTGATAGGTGTAAGAACTGAGTCTTAGATGCATTAAAAACAACCATATTATTTTTACCCCAGTCAGAGATACTGGCCAAGTCAGACATCAGGTGTGCCATAGCCTCATCCCTTGTTTGTTGAAGTAACTGCTGAGATGGGCGTTGCAGGAACCGAATGGAAAGGTGAAGGGTGGAGTCATCAGCGTATGAGTGGATAGGGTTAGATGTACAGCTTAGAAGATCATTGATGAATAAAAGGAAGAGAGTTGGTGATAGGACAGAGCCCTGAGGAACACCACTGTTGATAGATCTAGGAGAAGAACGATGGCCGTCTACAACAGCGGCTATAGAACGACCAGAAAGGAAGCTAGCGATGAAGGCACAGATAGAAGGATAGAAACCGTAGGAGGGCAGTTTGGAAATTAAAGATTTATGCCAGACTCGATCGAAAGCCTTTGAGATGTCAAGTGCAATGGCAAAGCTTTCGCCAAAGTCCCGAAAGGAGGATGACCAGGAGTCTGAAAGGTAGGTGAGAAGATCGCCAGTGGAGCGTCCCTGACGGAACCCATACTGACGATCGGAAAGAAGGTTGTGATAGGAAAGATGCCTTAAAATTTTTCTATTGAGAATTGTCTCGAAAACTTTTGAAATACAGGACGTTAAAGCAATTGGACGATAGTTGGAGGGTTGGGAGTGGTCACCCTTCTTTGGGACTGGCTGAATGAGAGCAAACTTCCAGCAAGAAGGAAAGGTAAAAGTTGACAGACAAAGGCGAAAGAGTTTGCCTAGGCAGGGTGTAAGCACGGAAGCACACTTCTTGAGAACAACAGGAGGGACCCCATCAGGCCCATATGCCTTGTTAGTACTGAGGCCAGTGATGGCAGAAAATACATCAACTGAAGAAATTTTAATGTCAGCCATGAGGAAGTCAGAGGGGGGAAGTGATGGAGGAACAGCACCGGAATCGTCTAAGGTGGAATTAGAGGAGAAAGTCTGTGCGAAGAGATCTGCTTTATCAGTAGAAAAAATAGCTACAGAACCATCAGAGTAGAAAAGAGGAGGAAAGGATGATGAGGTAAAGTTGTTAGAAAGATTTTTGGCAAGGTGCCAGAAGGAGCGGGAAGAATTCGAGTTGGAAAGTTGAGAGCATTTAGTATGGATGAAATTATTTTTAGCAAAGCGAAGAACAGACTTAGCACGATTCCGGGCAGAAACGTAAAGATGATGTGATTCAGGGGTGGGTTGGCTCCGGTACCTTTTGTAGGCCCTCTCCTTGTTGCGGACAGCATTAGAACAAGCGTGATTAAACCAAGGCTTTCTTGCGTTAGTCAAAGGATATGAGAAAGGAATGTATGCTTCCATGCCCGAGAGAATAACCTCCGTAATGCACAAGGCACACTCAGATGGCTCCCGGCCATGGAAGCAATAATCATTCCAGGGAAAATCAAAGAAGTACTGCCTGAGGGCCTCCCAGTCCGCGGCTGCAAAATGCCACAGACGACGTTTCCCTGGAGGGTCCACAGGCCGTACCGGAGTGATAGGACAGGTTAAGGTAATAAGGTTGTGATCGAAGGAGCCCAACGGAGAGAAAAGATTAACAGAGTAAGCAGAAGGATTAGTTGTGAGGAAGAGGTCAAGTATGTTGGAGCTCTCTCCAAGGCGGTCAGGGATAAGGGTAGGGTGCTGTACAAGCTGCTCTAGGTCATAAAGGATAGAAAAGATGTAGGCTTGTTCACCAGGTGGATCCGTGAAAGGAGAGGAGAGCCAAAGGGGGTGGTGAACACTGAAATCTCCTAGAATGGAGATTTCAGAGAAAGGAGAAATGCTTGTTTCTTCCTCTGGGGCCACATAATCTTTGTCCTCCACATCGGAAATAACTTTCGCCTTGAATTTCATCATCGGAAGGACCATGGCGTAACATGTCTTTACTAAGCAGGTCACTGCTAACTGGTAAGTTGTTGAGAAAATGGCGTGCAGGGGGAGAGGGGGGTCGGGCGGGGCCAGGCAGTATCCCCACCTGATGGCTGGTACTGGAAGGTCTCCTACATATGCCTACAAAAAATCAGCCCGCAAAACTTGAAAAATGTGCAAATGACGGACCTTGTAATAGGAGCATTCGCGCGCCTGGAGAAATGCCAGATGCCAAAAATATTTTAATTTTTCAGATGGAAAAAAAATCGCATGTCGGGTAATAACTGAATGTCCTTTTTCATGCATCTTACTTGTTGTAAAAATACATAAATATTCTATTTCTTCTCTTTTGAACAGTATTGTGTCAATGCAGCATGGACAAAAGTAATTATAAAAAAAATATTCCACAGTGGTTGCAGCCTGGTTTATGCATGCATAGAAATAAATATGTATATCTTTATCCAATAAAAGAAACTAGTTATAATTTATACTAACAAATTAAACTCCCTATGAGTAAGAATAAAACTCAATTCACTTCAAAAAAACATGTTGATATTTATATGCTGCCTCAGGTAAAACAAATTTTCCGTGGAAACCGAAACAGCCGTCTGTCTTCACTGGCTGATCTGCTCATCACCTGTGGCTACTTCGTACGTCTGGCAGCTCTAAGCTTCGGTACATCCTAATATTTTAGAGTCTAATAAATATTAAACTATAGAGTATAGATAGACCATATGTGCCATTTTTTGTACAAGTAAGATTAAATACAAATATCAATATTCATACGCCTTTTTTACTTCTTACAGTTCAAAAATCGTATTTTTGGCAAGTATTGAACTAATCTTCTTAGGAAAGAGTATACAAATATACTATTTTATCGGCGATATTTTGGGTCAAATAGCATAAGAGTGATTTACATTTTATACAGCTATATGCTTAACCAATATTGTAATTATCAATCAGAAAAAAAAAATTACACTAAAATTTAACTAAGACCCTCTTAGCCTGGTGAAATGAAAACGAGACATAGTTTCTGGCGGTGTCTGACAGATTTTCCTCTTCGTGTGAACGCTCCTATTGCAAAACATGTAAACACAATGTTGGGACTGAGCGAGACAAAATGTTGCAATGTGTATATACATTGATGGTATGCGGGGTGTCAAAAGGAGGAAGTCTTCCTCTAGATTCTCTATTTTAACTGCAGATCTGACTGCTGTTCTAGTAGCTCTCCTGCTGATTTAAGACATGAGAAGGCTTGTTTTACGATTTTAGTGACTCTCTAAGCACCTTTTTGGCTTTTCCTGATGCAGAGGCATGTTCAGTTTTATTTGGTTCCCACGTATGTTGGAGCGGGGGGCAACAAGAGGGCGGATACATTAACCCCTACACCGCGGGCATGTTTACCAATGTTTTGTGTGTCCCACGGGGTTATTCGGGCTCCGACAGACTCTCAAAAAATATTTGCCAAAAATCAGTTATTAGTCCTAGAATATTAAAATTACATATGCTTATGGCACATACCTTCAGCTTTCTCCTGGAATGTTTGTTGAGCCTTCGTCTGTTACCGAAGGACTTGTGGAGACCTCTGACGTTGGGTAACGAAGTCTCCACTTTACACTTCCCGACAACCTGTAATGTGATTACCACAGCCAGATATTAACACTATAAACACTACTCTATGATTTTCAAGTAGTTTGGGATCCATACTCCAAAAACAAACCACTGTGAAAGCAATGGAAATTACGAGCGCGTCTGATCGTTGCCCTTGCGCAAGTTCGCTCTTGGTACTCTGTCATTTATTATACATAAAACCCCTCACACTTTATATTTCTATTACTATATCACACTTATATATATCTGGAGTCTTTCTCCATAAGTTTCCTTCAGTAGTATTAGTTTATTGTCACTGAAGTCATTCAATTTTTCATTCAGTAAAATACGTAGAGAGCCACGGATTCACTTTCACTGTTATAACATAAATTATTTGTACTCATATTCTTATGTTACTAATTACTTACATTACTATTTACATTTTCTATTCTATTTTCAATATTTACCCTTCTATTTTACTTACACTATGTTATTCACTGTCACTTTCAGTAAGATAAAACTATAATACACTGTTCAATCATATATACTGAACATCCACTGCTTTCACTTGCTATTTACACATTATTTACACATTATTTCCAAATTATTCTCCTTTCACACTTGCACTGTTAGTACTGCTTCTGGCTGTGGTAATCAAAGAAGCAGGTAACACAGAGGGGAACCTGGCACTCAGTCCACTGCCAAGGGGTGCGTTTGTGCTCAGGTGTGCGGCGGGTGGTATGTGCACATACCTGACACCTGCGAATCACAGCCTTCCTTTTCCCTGTGGCAGGCATTAGCTCCAGTCTGTGCCGATCCATATACGCCCTCTGCTCAAGTCGGTCGGGAAGTGTTACTGGATGGCGCCTTGGAGTTGCTGCTGTCACCCTACCATATCTTTCCAGCAGCTGCTGGACACAAGTCCTGGCGAACAACCTCAGGGAGAAGGACTTGGGTGGCTTGACCTTCATCTTGTACAGGATGAAGGCGTTCAGCATCGTCATATCTATGAGATGCAGAAAAGCTTTCCTGTACCACCTAGTATTCTTCCTGAGGCAGTCAATCTCACCAATCATCATGTCAGACTTGTCCACCAGCCGCATGTTGATATTGTAGTCCAACACAGCATCAGGTTTCATCACACGTTCGCCTGTCCTACGGTCGACCTTCCCACTGTCTCTCATCTCTCCCTTATGTACGGTGGTGAGCATGTGCACGACCCTCTCGTCATGCCACCGTATTGCCAGCATCTTCTCAGACTTGCATAGGTGCACGTCTCCTCGCTGCGAGGTTCCTGCCTCTGTCAATTTGGGGAAGTGGGCATGATTACTTTTCACAGTGCCGCAGGAGCCAATGCCGTGCTCAGAAAGGTATTTGGCAAGTTTCGGTGCTGTATAGTAGTTGTCTGTATACAGCACATGATTCCCACCAAAATACTTTTCAAGGAGCACTTTCACTACACAGCCTGAGAAGCCAAGGGGGTGTGTTTTATCCAGATCGACAGTGCTGGCTGAATAAATGACGAAGTCAAGGATGTACCCCGTCTTACAGTTGCACAGTACAAAGAACTTAATTCCAAAGTGATGACGTTTGCTTGGAATGTACTGAACAAACCGAAGACGTCCTCTGAACAAAACCAAGGATTCGTCAATGACAACCTTCTGAAAGGGGTGGAAGAATGACATAAACTTATCCTTCATTCTGCTCAGAATCTCCCGGATCTTCCAGAGTGGGTCGGTTTGGGAAGGTACATCGTTGTCGGCAAAGTGCAGGTTTCCCATGATGTTCCGGAAGCGATCACTGGCCATGTACTTATTGAAGGTGGGTGAGGGTAGTAAGGGGTCCATGGACCAGTATTCTTCCAACTCATGCTTCTTGGAGTGTGGCATGAGAAGCATGAGGGCAAAGAACACATACAGCTCCTGCACTCCCAGCATGGACCACTGTTGCATCTTGCCTGCACCTGTACCACTTGCAGCACGTTGTGATTCATACCTGTTGGTCTCATCACATATGTGGTGCATGACTTCGTCATCTAGGAAGGCCAAAAGGTAGTCCACACACTCAGCATTATCGTCAATAGTGAAGGCAGGCTGAACTCCTGAGGAGCTCTCATCAAATAATAAATTTTCTGGCACAAAATCTGACCCTTCCGTCCACGCGAAGGCGTCCAGGATTCCCTGTCGTGGCAGTGTAGGGTGGGTGGTGGTGGTGGTGGTGGGTGGCTGTGAGGCAGCTTTATCTGGTTCAAGGTCACTCGCACTGACCCTGGGTTGCCATACAGCACTAGCAGCCCTTACCCTACTACCAACTCTACTTTTACAAGTCCTGGATTTACCTCTTCCTCTACGGCCTGCCTTCACTGTTGATGCTGGTGGTGACTCCGACAACGAAGACTCCGAAGATAACTCAGCCGACAATGAGGAAGAAATGAGTGAAGTGGGGCTTGGGGAACAGGGAGGTGAATCAACTCGTGACTCATGGTGGGCTGGGTCACGCGGGGGCATTGTTCTTGGGCTAACACGCCGCCTTATCACTCCCTTCCCAAATTCCTTGCCTTGCTGCACTAACGTCTCCTTTCCCTTGGAGCTAGAGACTACTTCCGACACTGAAGCACTCGTACTAGCACTTTCTGCCACGATTACCTCACCCGGCTCATCACACGATTCACCCGAATCGTCAAAATCACTGTCCATCATCACCATGGACAATTCTGCTAGTTCACGTGCCACTGCAGAGTCACTAAGTCCTTTCCTGCTTCCCTCACTACTTTTCTTGGGGGTAGAGGTCACGGGGCCCTTTGCAATGGGTGCAGAAGCGGCAGAAATGGCGGGGCGCGAGTGCGACATGGTTTCACTACAGCGGAGGACAAGGAACTAAATGCCGCGGCTTATCTGAGAAGGCAAGGGTTGACAATGACACTTAGGCTGACTGCTGCTAACTTACATGCTAATTTTTTATAGGTAGAAAATCTGGGCAATACATAAAGAAATAGGTAGTTCCAGGTGAATGTAAATATCACTTAGGCTTCTCCCTTCCTTTCTGATATATATTTTTATTACAGACATCGATTGCAAGGCATAATTCAAAGGGGAAATTACCGTGATAATGTAGCGAATGAATGCATGTGAGGTGTTGTCAGGTGATAATTAGCCAATTCCTGGTGTATAACACTATCACTTACCTTATTTTTTTTTGGTATATATTATTTTGTATAAGTATAGGGCATAGGGCTTATTTCAATGGATGAAATCTGTGGAAAAATCCGGGGGAAATTTGCGTAGCGCAGCGCGGCGTGGGAGGTGAGAGGACAGGGTAATGGAGGGCAGGTAGGGAGGGGAGTTACGAAGGGGGTAAAATTGCTAAAATGTCAACAATGGATGGGAGTACAGATGAGATTTGGAGTGCTGACTAGTGTTGGACATTGGCAGTACTGATAGATGATACAAGCCACCACTTGAGAGCCTGGGATAGTTCAAAATAACACAGAATCACAAAAGTGACTGCCCGCGGTATGATCCATTGTGGCCGAGCGTCACGAAAGTGACGCCCCGCGGTTAAAGGGTTAACTAAAGCTGTGTCTTCTTGAAGGCGCCCTACCAATTACCTGCTTCCTGCTTCCGATATGACATCTTCCTTGAAGTATGCGATACATACTTGTTGGTAGAGACAGTGGGATGCTCTTCCTCATAGTAAATTGATGGAACTTTTTCACAGGCTAGTTGTGCTGAGGGTTTTCTCCTTTATGCCTCAGCGATTGAAGGTGTCTATTGCCCGTCTTTGCAATGGGCACTCACGGCTTACTCTTGGGATCCTGATGTGTAGTCGTACGCAGCCGTATTATAATGATAGCCTTGTTTCTCTGGCTGTCTGTCATTTGTTGTCTTGGGGTCCTATGTCAGAAATTTCTCTATAGACATTGGGGGGGGGGGGATGGTGCATACTGCCTGCCCTAGATACCTGGAGGAGCCAAGGTCCATTTTGCTAATGTTTTTAGTTTTCTTTTTGAGGTGGGCTTCCTACCACTTTCAGAGGCAATTGCTATATAATAAATTATTCTGTTGTCATTTTAGGTATTTTATTTCTACATGGGGATATCAACTTTATTCCAGTATAAAAAGATTTAGTTTTCATGGCGTGTTTTACCTTTCTGTCCAGTGGTATATGGCTCTGGCACTTGTGCTGTTAGTTTTTTCTTGTATTTAATAATAAGTTAATAAATCACTGAAACTAGGTCAGTGTAACAGGGCCATGGTGCTGTACATCCTCAATAGGTGTGATGAAAGTCGTTGGAGAAAAGTGATGAAAAAATAATGATAATAAAAATAATGACAGGTACAATGATCTCCATCCATATTAACCCTCTCGCGCACCATAAGTTTTCAGTAAGTTTCGGTTCCCCGCATAGAACCAAAACCCTGCTCAGGCTGCCTCCGCTTGCGTGGAAAGGAAAAAAAATTCAATGGCCAAATTTACTCACGGAAAATGCTTATATTGTTATAAATCGCATCCCATCATCTTCGCTGATGTTTATACTATCAGATAAGAAAAAAAAAATATAAAACAGATGAACAGATGTACAGAAATGAACCCAGAATAAACCTTATTTAGGTGAAAACTAGCTTCTCATAACTTCCCAACATCACTGTGAAAAAATTTTCCCGTGATGCGCAGTTGCAAAGGATATGTCTATATGCAGAATTTCTCGATACTTCAAAAGAGACAGGTTTAGAGTTGATTCGTCCAATAGTTTTCGAGTAAATCCCCCCCCAAAAAAAAACTACAAAAATTGCCTAAAAAAGTCTTATTTGTTTATTTCGTATGTTATTAGTGACACTGTAAAAACATATAAGTAAATTCTATCCAGTTTTGTAGCCCAAAGGTTAAGGAAGTCCATGATATAATTCACAGTGTTATACCCCTTATTGTTATTGAGAAAATGAATTTTGAAAAGTTATGATGGGTTGTGCGTGGTAGCAGCACTGAGTATGTACGTCTTTTGGAGCTTTTCCCCAAATAATTATTTGTTCACATAGGTTACTTTGCTTTACAAAAGAATGCATAAGAAATCATCAGCTTGATCATGCTTTCTTCAGGTTTTTTATGCGACCTATACTTTACAAGTAAAATGACTGAGGGAATAGCAATGAAATGCACCACGTTTCCCCAATGAGAAATATATAGTAAACACACAATTTATACCTTACAATACAATAATATAAAAACTAGACAAATAAGCTGGTTATTCACATCCTCTAGCAGTGTTATAGTGTTTCTTGAGAGGAGATGGAGTTGCGCGAGGAGGAAAGGTACGATCACAGCCTGTGAGTGTGTGTGTGAATATTTGTGATGTGTGTGTGTGTGTGTGTGTGTGTGTGTGTGTGTGTGTGTGTGTGTGTGTGTGTGTGTGTGTGTGTGTGTATTTGCGATGTGATTTACTGCTGTATATATGCTTTCATTGGTATGGTATGGCTCAGTCTCCATGGTTATGGTGGTTCCAGTGGTGGCAGGCGTGACACCAATGATGGCAGGGGTTATACCATTGGTGGTAGGAGCGGTGGCAGTGATATCAGTGGTGTCAGTTGTCATAGGACTGATGGCAGTGGTGTCAGTTGTCATAGGACTGATGGCAGTGGTGTCAGTTGTCATAGGAGTGATGGCAGTGGTGTCAGTTGTCAAAGGAGTGATGGCAGTGGTGTCAGTTGTCATAGGAGTGATGGCAGTGGTGTCAGTTGTCATAGGACTGATTGCAGTGGTGTCAGTTGTCATAGGAGTGATGCCAGTGGTGTCAGTTGTCAAAGGAGTGATGGCAGTGGTGTCAGTTGTCATAAGAGTGATGGCAGTGGTGTCAGTTGTCAAAGGAGTGATGCCAGTGGTGTCAGTTGTCAAAGGAGTGATGGCAGTGGTGTCAGTTGTCATAAGAGTGATGGCAGTGGTGTCAGTTGTCAAAGGAGTGATGGCAGTGGTGTCAGTTGTCATAGGAGTGATGGCAGTGGTGTCAGTTGTCATAGGAGTGATGGCAGTGGTGTCAGTTGTCAAAGGAGTGATGGCAGTGGTGTCAGTTGTCATAGGAGTAATAGCAGTAGTGTCTGTTGTCACAGGAGACTAGGAGTGATAGTACTGGTGAGAGGAGTAGTTACACCAGTGGTGGCAGTGGTGAAAGGAGTGGTGGTAGTGATGGCGCTACTACTGTCTGTAGTGCTACTCGCTGCGGCCTTGACCACGGCGTTGCACTTATCTCCTCCCTTTCCTCCTCCTCACTCTCTCCTCCTCACCAGATTCACTATCAGCTTCACTCTCACTGCTTTCTTCACTTTCACTTCCACTAAACAAGTATTTCATGTACTCCTTCTCTGATAAGCCCTTGCGTGACATAGTAGTTTTAGTGTAATAGGAGTGGAACAGTAAAAAAAAAAACAACTGACAAAGACAGTTACTGCTCTCCATCTATGAAAATATTACTGAACTGTATTTCTACGACTCATAAAACGATGGCCAAACTGCAATCAAAAAGTATACACATTTGATCCAGAATCAAACAAAACTTCCTAGGCCAAGAAGTGCCTCATTTTTTTTTTTTTTTTTTTCATGGAAGATGCTGAAAACTGAAGTGTCCGAAATATCGTCGTGTCACACATGAATGACCTTCAATGATTTTCTAAGCAAGAGTATGTGAATCTATCTATCTATCACCAGACACTTCAATCCCATAAGGGGTGGCCACAAACAAATTGCCTCCATGTCGCTCTGTCTCCTGCCATTTCGCTGCTCTGCTCCCAGTTCACACTCCCTTCTCTCATAAACCTCTCCATTCCATCTCACCATCTCATCCCTGGCCTCCCTCTCCCTCTCCTCCCCTTCATCTCACTCACATACACTCTCCTCATTAGTCTCTAGCTCTCCACGTGGCCAAACCACCTCAGTATACTTCTCCTAACACTTTCTGTCACATCCACATCCACAGCACAACACTCCTTCACATCCTTATTGTCAACCTGTCTCTCCATATTACTCCAAATGATTCTCTCAAATAACTCATTTCCACTGCTCTCACTCTTGACTTGTTTCCTTCCAAGAAGGTCTAAGCTTCACTTCCATGCTGCTTTCCATTTTTTTTTTTTTTTTTTTGTCACTACTTTCAGAGAGCCAAGAACCTTTCTTCCTTGTTTTACACTTTCAAGTGCTTCACCCTCCAAACTGTCATCCTTTCTCATCAAAATACCTAAGTACTTAAATGCACTCACATTTTCTATTTCCTCATCATCCAACCTCATAGAACATTCAGTGATTTCATTTCTCATGAAGACAGTAATTTTACTCATCCCTACATTCACCTTTAGATTCCGTTTCTTACACACTCCCCCAAACTCATTCACCAAGCCTTGCATTTCCCCTTCGTCTTCACATAACAACACAGTTTATATCATCTGCAACCAACAGTATTGGAAGTTTCCAAACACTTCCCTGTCTCATTAGGGCCACTCCAACATCCACTACCCTGCCTTGTAACTCTTTTATAACTCAGTTCAGATAAAGATTGATCAACCATGGAGACATGACACAGCCCTGTTTCAATCCAACATTCAGACTGAAAAATTCACTCATCTTACTACTGTGTCTACACACA
Source organism: Coenobita brevimanus (assembly GCF_032717465.1). Classification (NCBI taxonomy): domain Eukaryota; kingdom Metazoa; phylum Arthropoda; class Malacostraca; order Decapoda; family Coenobitidae; genus Coenobita; species Coenobita brevimanus. Next base: position 6,518,265 of record NC_136984.1, on the reverse strand, counting down.
TGGCAGCCTTATCCCCGTCTTACATACTCTTCACGGCATTCACCAACTTCCCATTTACACCATATAATATTAATATTTTCCACATTCCTTGTCTCTCCAGCCTGTCATATACTTTCTCCAAATCAATGATGGCTGCATACAACTTTTTTTCCCTTCCCGAGGAATTTTTCCACTAAAGACTTAAGAATGAATATCTGATCTACACAACCTCTTCCCTTCCTTAATCCTCCCCGTTTTTCTCCAGCTAATTCCTCTGTTATTGCCTTAACTCAGTGGATTAGTATCCTACCATATACTTTTCCTATTACACTCAAATATCTGAAAAATAATTCTATCATAGGTTTTCCTTCCATGTTCACGTACCCATAATAGTTTTGTAGTAAATTTAGGTTGAAAATTAATGATTATTGAAATTTTTTGGCCAGTGACCTTGAAACTGAGTCAACGTCACTGAAAATGAGTCAGTGTAGTATAGTCATGGTGCTGTAAATCCTCAATAATTATGATGAAATTCGGAGTTGAAAAATGATAGAATAGTAATAATACTGCAAATATCAAAAACATTTACTGATTTCCACCTAGAAGATACCTGACGGGCACAACAAACGTTTTTTGTAATAACGAAAAAACCGTTGAGCAAACACCCAGAAGTAACAGACCTGGCCCAGGAGCGGACAAAACCTGTAGTGACAAGAAGTGACATTATATTTTGTTCTTTCCTGTATGGAAGAGCAATGGGAAAGTGTGGTGTCCAAAATATCATAATGTCACGCATGAATAGCCATCCTTTTTTGTCCATACAAACGTTTTGAAAATGATTGTCACTGTATTTCCTTCCATGTTCATCTACTGTATGTATGGTAGTTCCGGAGTAAACTGAGGTTGAAAATTCATGATTTTTGGACATTTTTGAACTTTGAAAAGTCGGTCAAGATCACAGAAACTTTGAACTATAACAGTGTCGTTGTATTATACATCTTCAGTAAGTATGATGAAAATCAGAGTGGAAAAGTGCCATAATAATAATAATAATAATAATTATTATTATTATTATTATTGTTGTTGTTGTTGTTGTAGTGCCATAATTTTAAGTATTAGTATAAGCTAGTACTGTAAATGTAATCTTAGGCATTATTATAAAAATAGTGTGTACAGTTCATTTAACCGTTAAGTCTTATATTTAAGTCTAGTCTTAGTTGATATTCATAATGTGAGCATGATTCTGTCATTGACAGTATTAAGTCAAGTGTTGATGTTAATGTTTATACATAATGGACCAGCACTTGCCAGCAAGGAAGTATAACCACGGAAGTTTAGTAGAAACTAAAAATCGCGAATGTGTTCCTTTGTATTCTAATCTAGAGATTTACCTGCCGAAGTTAATAGATTTCCCGTTTTGTACTATGCAGTGGTGAACTGAAAATGTCTGAAGTAAGATTGTTGAAGGTAATCATTAGTGAAGCGCGAAATTCATGTTATCGGAGTTGTGTTATCAGTCACATAGGCCATAAAGCGACGCAGGTAATAAAACTGATCTGATTCCTAATTGATTTGGCTTCGTTATGGTTAAAGTTCCTTTATGCTTAGTATAGAAATCTTAAACATCGTAAGTCATTTTGCTACGTATGACAAATCCAAACGTATCTCTCGCATTCTTTAAAGATCTTAGAGAGTCGAAAATATTTCAAAATTATGAGTTAAAGTTTTAGCCGATTCCCAGACACTGTCTTGATTAAGTATAAAAAGGCATGAGGTGGTGACAACCCAGGGTTGCCATTCGTACTATAATTATCGTACGTGTACGATTAAACTGCCTCTGGTACGATGTACGATACCTTTTCTTATTATCGTACGTTCTGTACGATAATTCTGTGTTTTATTGATAAGAGTTTTATTTTTAAAAATGATAAAAAAGCCTTTTCATCAAGAGGAAATCTTTTCCATAGATAGTATGTTATCTGTAAAATGAGAAGTAATTTTCTTTAGTGCACGTAGGGTAATTGAGTCTATGAGATAGCTAGGCTTGTTGTGCTTGTACTGTACGAAAAGTACAGACACATTTCGAGTCACATTGACGGTTGACCGTTACGGTTTGAAATTGATATTCGTCAGTCGTCACCGCGAAGCTGTTGGGTGCAGTAACCACAGTGACAGGCTCACTATCAGAGCTAGATATCAGACACCGTTTCCATGTCTTCTAATATGGGTGATAAGGAGCAGGACAGTGAGCAGGAGGTGCTTCCTGTAATGCCACAAAAAAGGAAAAAGGTAAGTTATATGGAACAGTTTTAGGCTGCTCTTCTTTTACAATTTAAAGTTGTTCTTTTACACGTTAAAGTGCAAGCCCAGACAAAGAAAACAACGACATGGAATTCTGTTAACAAGTGTGAATATCATAACGAAGAGGGAAAAAAAAAAAGTTTTGATCTGACAAATTTCCCGTTCCGTGTCAGTACACAAATGTGTCACACACACACACACACACACACATATATATATATATATATATATATATATATATATATATATATATATATATATATATATATATATATATACATATATATATTCCTCAGACTAGTTCGAGTTCGGGTTCACATCGTCAGCAACAGTACAGGAAGAACCTGACTTCAGGCCATTGCTATGTGGGCCTGTAGTAGTAGCAGTTATATTATACGATAATTTTCACATACATCCGATACATTTTTACGATAATTTGGGGGGAAAAACGATAATTTTGAAACATCAGCACGATAACTCGATCAAAAAATCTGGCAACCCTGTGACAACCGCACACACACACACCACAAACTCAGCCAGGAGACAGGGCGTGTGTGCTGGGCAATCCCCAGGCCCTGTCTTCCCCCTTACCCCACTGAAGCCAACCACCACCAACCGGGCTACAGCAAGGACCGGCCTCCTCTAATGAGGAGAGAATCAACAACAACTGCCAGACCGCCACTTCTGTTCAACATTGCAGGTTAGTGCGGAACTCTCATCCTCCCCCCCCCCCCATTCTCCATCGTGTAATGAGTCCTCATAAATGTGAGTTAAATGGGTGATATTTCCCCTCATCCCACTTATACTGAATTATGAGACCGCCGCTGTTCTTCAACATTGCAGATCATCATGCTTTCAAGCCACTGCTTAGCCGGCGTCTCACACACTAAATCACCCCCCCCCCCCTCTTAGTTCATGTCCATTTGATAATTGTCCATTTGATTACTGATCTATTTGAAAAATTATATTCACTTGTACATGATTTTTGTGTTATACGTGCTAAATAGTGGGAATATCTTGGTGGTAATCTTTATTTCTTCCCAGTGAGTCCAGCTGTGACCATGGGATCAATATATCCAGGTGTATCAGTATTCTTCGAGTATTAATTAGGTTTGTAAAAATTCATAACTCTGGAGTTACAGACCGTGATTATATTTTATCTGCTTTGATCGTTCCCAGTTTGTAGAGTAATCTGTCTCAGTTCTTAATGCTTAGTAAATCTTAGGTTATTTTGAAATTCGAGTTTTGTTACCCTCCAGGGTATAGTGCAGACGAGATTGAGTGGCCCGCAAAATGTGCTTAATATCTAACGGCTCATGCACTCTCTTCAAAAGTGCACGCTACCACATTTCCCATAAACCCTCTAATAAGATCACGCTACAACATTCCCATGAACTCTTATAAGATCACGCTACAACATTCCCATAAACTCTTATAAGATCACGCTACAACATTCCCATGAACTCTTATAAGATCACGCTACAACATTCCCATAAACTCTTATAAAATCACGCTACAACATTCCCATAAACTCTTATAAGATCACGCTACAACATTCCCATAAACTCTTATAAGATCACGCTACAACATTCCCATAAACTCTTATAAAATCACGCTACAACATTCCCATGAACTCTTATAAAATCACGCTACAACATTCCCATGAACTCTAATAAGATCACGCTACCTCATTTCCCATAAATTCTCTAATAAGATCACGCTACAACATTCCCATAAACTCTTATAAGATCACGCTACAACATTCCCATAAACTCTTATAAAATCACGCTACAACATTCCCATGAACTCTTATAAAATCACGCTACAACATTCCCATAAACTCTTATAAAATCACGCTACAACATTCCCATGAACTCTAATAAGATCACGCTATCTCATTTCCCATAAATTCTCTAATAAGATCACGCTACAACATTCCCATAAACTCTTATAAGATCACGCTACAACATTCCCATAAACTCTTATAAAATCACGCTACAACATTCCCATGAACTCTTATAAAATCACGCTACAACATTCCCATAAACTCTTATAAAATCACGCTACAACATTCCCATGAACTCTAATAAGATCACGCTACCTCATATTCCATAAATTCTCTAATAAGATCACGCTACCCATTTTCCATAATCTCTAAATTCTGACCATTACACTGGTGGCTCTAAAATTCTTGCATTACTTTATTATTATTTTATTATTATTATTATTATTATTATTATTATTATAAGAAGAAGAAGACGTTACCTGTCAGACACCGTTACTGATCTCCACCCATGAGAATATTGCTAGAGTTTCGTTTTTTGTAATAACTCAAAAACCGTTGGGCAGACTGCCACCAAAAATATACAGACCCTCTCCAACACCAGACAAAACATCCCGAGCCAAGAAGTGCGTCATTCATATGCCTTTTCCTGTATTGGAGATCAATTTAAAAGTGCTGAAAAGTGGGGTGTAAAAAAAGAAAAAGTAATGTCAAGAATAAATGACCTTCAGATTTTTTCCATACGAATGTTTGGAAAAGAATTATATCACCGGATTTCCTTACCTGTCAATGTAACTATATTAGTTTTGGAGTAAACCTTGGCTGAAAATGTGTGATTTTTGGACATTTTTGGGCCTGTTACCTTGAAAAGTTGGTGAAGGTCGCTGAAACTAAGTTGGTGAAATGTCCTCATTTCTGCACATCGTCAACAAGTATGATGAAAATCGGAGACGGAAATTGATGGAATAATAATAATAATAATAATAATAAAATAATAATAATAATAATAAAATAATAATAATAATAATAAAATAATAATAATAATAATAAAACAATAATGATAATAATAATAATAATAATAATAATAATAATAATAATAAAATAATAATAATAATGATAATAAAACAATAATGATGATAATAATAATAATAATAATAATAATAATATATCTATCTATCTACCTATAGCTCGACGCCCTAATCCCGCAAAGGGTGGCCGAAGAAACGCCTCGAAGTCGCTTGTCACCTACCATTTGACTACCCTCCCCCCTGACTCACTCCCTCCTCCCTCATATACCTCTCATCTGCATCTCTCCAACTCATCCTCGTATACCCCTCCCTCTCCCTCCCTCCACCTCACATACTATTGCGGACACTTATTGCTGGTACAGTCAGCATTGTCAATCCTCTTTTTCCTAAGTGTGAATCCCGTGCAGCTCGACTCAGTTCCTCCGAATCATTTTGTAGTGAGAGGGAGAGTCGCTGGGAGATGTCTTGCGCAAATGTAGGGGGTGGGTGGGAGGGTGACGTGACTGAATAAATGTGGCACCAATGTAATACAGATGTGGCACCAGCGTATTTGTTAAAAACGTAGATTTACAATGTGAATGAGCTAAAACAACCTCTTTTTAGTGGTAACAACACTGAGTTAAGTAGTCCAAATATCTCAGAATCATACCACAATTTGTGTGTTGAGGTTAACATATACAGGAATTGTCATTTAATGACAGTGCTAGAAGTCTGATAAATGGTGACAGTTGGAAGTGGTGGCATGTTACATAGATCTGACAGGGTAATAATTGAGGAAACTAATTACAGTTGTAACGAACAAGCGGCAAAGCATATTGCAATGGCATCTGACTTTATAATAGATAATCCAAAAGAACAACTACAGTAAGTTGTGCATAGTATGACCATACCCACAATAATATGAGTTTTTTTTTTTCAAATGTGTTAGATATAAGTGAAATTACACAGTGCACAGGACTGCATTCTGAGATATAATTGGACTCCTTAACTCATTGTCGTTACCACTGAAAAGACGTTGTTTTAGCTCATTCACATCGTAAACCTACGTTTTTAATCAATATGCTGGTGCCACATCTGTATTACATTGGTGCCACATTTATTCAGTCACGTCCCCCTCCCACCCACCCCCTACATTTGCGCAAGACATCTCCCAGCGACTCTCCTTCTCACTTCAAAATGATTCGGAGGAACTGAGTCGAGCTGCACGGGATTCACACTTAGGAAGACGAGGATTAACAACGCTGACTGTACCAGCTATAAGTGTCCGCGATAGTACATACACCCTCTTAGATAGTCTTTCATTCTCCATTCTCTCCACATGTCCGAACCACCTCAGTGTATTTCTCCTAATCTTCTCAACCACATCAACATCCACCCCACAACGTTCCTTCACTACATTTGTCAACCTGTCCCGCCATGTCACTCCACATGCTCCTCTCAAGTAACTCATTTCCACTGCTCTCACTCTTGACTTGTTCCCCTCTTGCAAGGTCCACGCTTCGCTTCCATACATCATGGTAGGGATCACAATACTATTATGCAGTGACTTCTTAACTTCCATACTCACCTCCCTATTTCTCATCACTGCTTTCAGTGAACCAACAACCTTCCTTCCCTGCTGTACCCTTTCACGTACTTCATCCCCTAAAGTTCCATCCTTACTCATCACACTACCCAAGTACTTGAATGCACTCACATTCTCCATATCCTCACCATCCAACCTCACTGTGCATTCTGTGACTTCATTCCTCTCAAACACCATAATTCTACTCTTGTTTACATTCACTTTCAGATTCCTCTTCCTACACACTGTCCCAAATTCATTCACCAAACCTTGCAGCTCCCATTCATCTTCACTCAACAATACTGTATCATCAGCAAACAGCAACACCGAATTCTTCCAAATCTCACCCTCATTCATTAGAGCCATCCCCACATTCACTGCCCTACCTTGTACCTCCTTTACAACCCCATCCATGTACTATATATATTAAACAGCCATGGAGAAATCACACAACCCTGTTTCAGTCCTACACTGAGATCAAAGAACTCACTCAGCCCACCATCCACTCACACCATAGCCCTAGCTCCCTCGTACATACTCTTCACAGCACTCAACAATTTCCCCTCCACTCCATATATTCTTAATACCTTCCACATACCTTGCCTATCTATTCTGTCATAAGCTTTCTCCAAGTCCATGAAGGCAGCATACACTTTCTTTCCCTTCTCTAGATAGGCTACTTCTCCACTAAACATCTTAGAACAAATATCTGATCTACACACCCTTTTCCCTTCCTAAATCCCTCTTGTTCTTCTCCAACTAGATCCTCTGTTATATGCCTAACACTATCAATGAATATTCTACCATATATTTTACCAGTCACACTAAGAAGGCAAATACCCTTATGGTTACCACATACTTATGCATCCCCTTTTCCTTTGCATAAAGGAACAGTTATTATACCTGATTTCCAGTCCTCTGGAACTCTTCCCTCGTCCCAAGCCAATCTACACAACTTCCATATCCACTCCACAACAATCTTACCCCCATACTTCAGCATTTCACCATACACTCCATCAATTCCTGGGGCCTTTCCCATCTTGATCTTCATTGCTTCCACTACTTCCGCCCTACTGATCTCTTTTTCCTTCCTCTCATTTCTTCTTCTCCCAGCCATTCCCCACTCACTTATACTCGCACAGCTTTCACTCTCTACATTCAACAAATCCTCAAAGTGCTCCTTGCATCTCCTCGTTCTCTCTCTCTTCACCAACAATGTATTATTCCCATCTTTCACTCCCCTACCATTTCCCATTTCACACTGCCTTACTTTCTTTACCTCCTTCCAAAACAATTTCTTACTTTTCCTCCATTTCACACTCAGATTCCTCTCAAACTCTTCATCCACTTTCTTCATACTCCCTTCACCAATCTCTTCACATTCCCTCTTTTGCTTACATATACCTCTCTCTTCTTTCTCTTATCTTCTCCCCTACCTCTACTCACTAGCCATTCACTATAATACTTCTTCCTTTGTTCCACAGCTCGTTTCACCTCATCAATCCACCATGCTGTCCCTTGCACACCCCTGCATCTCCTCGTCACTCCACAAACCACCTCACACGCTGCTCCTATCTCTTCCAGGAATATTTTACATACGTCTTCCACTCCTTCCATCTGCTCTAACTCATACTTTCCCAATCATTCTTCCACTATGCTCTTATACTCTGCCATTTTCTCTCTATCTTGCAACTTCTCCACTCTTCTCACAGGAGCAGTTTCCTCCTGCCTTCTGCTTCGTCTCTTTAACCATTTTCTTTGCAGCCTTACCTTTGCCATCAATAAGTTATGGTCCGAGATTCCATTCCCCCACCCTCTCCACACTCTTGCATCCAACACTTGTCTTCTCATTTGCTCATCCACACACACACACACACACATAGTCTATTATTGCCTTTCATTCAACATATTCGCCATCCATCCTCCTCATGACTCTCATGTATACCTGTGGATCATCTTATGCCGAAAGTAGGTGTTGGCTATTGCCAACCCCTTACCGAAAGCACTACCATTCCCATCATATTAATATTAATAAATAACAAATATTTTTGTCACGAATTCGCGCGACCGTAATTATAAATTCGTGACATTGGACTTCAGTGAGAAAACTACGAATTCTAGTGGAATCCCACTGCACATCACTCAGTTCAACCGTCCTTGTATTCACTTTAATTGTGATGGTTTTCTGAACATTTCTCACTGTCTCACAAATGATCATTTTCATCCACATCATTAGTGCTTTCACTGAGTGATTTATTGTGAGCCTATATCGCTCACTTTCTTTCCGTTGACCATTGAAGTTCGAACACGGCCATCTCTCGCCCCCTTTCAACTGTTTGAAGTTAGTCAGCTTTGAGTCGTCACGAGAGTAGGACTGTTTGTGCTAGGAGTAAGGCAGTGCCACCATTGTACAGCAAGTTCCTGAATCTCCATCTACATGGTGAATTGGCGAAGCAGACATAGCAAATGGCAGTGTCTGATGTCTTGCACAGGCGCCCGGACCAGTATTTCTTTTCGTTTTTCTAGGCTTGTGTTTAGCTTTTGAATGAGTGAGTGAGTGCATTCTCCTGGTTATTCTGAATTCATTTTTGAGATTCATATAACGTAAATTTCTTTCATTGTAATCAATAAATTTACAGTTCTTTTCTTTGAGCTTAATGTAATTAAACTCGTGTTTTATTTCTCCACATTAAGCTTATTTTAGTTGCCACTCCTAGTTTGCATATACTTTATATTATCCATAACTGGTACTTAGGCAGTTCTTTTGTATCAAGCTTAAATCCATTGTGCCAGTCAGGAGTTAATGCACTGGCAAGAACCTGTTTATCATTATTAGCATTAGATATTGACTGTCAGGGGTGGAGTCACTTTCTCAAGAGGCTAACAGTACGGACAAACAGCACGCATAAGTAATTAGTCTCTGCTGTGTGCTGTTGAGAAAGTTTAAAAATTCTCGTCCTTAGAGAATCGGCGAAGTAAGCCACATAAAGTAAAACTTACTACTTGACTTTCACAAGTCATTTCCTTGTCTCTATTTTCAAGTAATATTTAGCATTTTTTATTCATAAATTCACATTCCCCCGTGACATCTGGCGACCTCATTCCAGGATATTAACTCCTAGCTCTAAAGTTATTAACGAGATAATACTCACTCACACCTAGGTATTTATTATTAAAGTCTATAGGCACTGTCTTACAGGTGGTTATTGATTCATGTCTATTAATTTTACATAATAGTTTTCATAGTCAGTTGTTTTTTTAAATTTTCTTTCTTTACCAGTTTTACTAGATAAAACTGGTCACCACCAACCTGTGCTTATATTCTTTCCTCTTGCTTATTGGCATTTCTCTGCAAAAATAGCAGTCAGTACTCCGTCTTTAGCCCACTCACCCTTACTTGAGTTAGCATCATGACTACTAATATATATATGTACAGGAAGCTAAAGATATGGGGCTTAGCGACCCTGAACAAATCAAGGAGTACGTACTCTCTCGGTTTAGTTATGAGCAGCAACGTGAGAATGATGCTCATGAAGAGCATCGAATTCAGCATGAGAACGCAAACATGAGCGAGAACAACGAGAAAACGAACGTGCCGAGCACGAGGCACGTGAGAAACATGAACTTGAGATGCTGAAGCTCAAGCGAGACTCCTTGGCTTCAGGCACATCTGGTGCAGCTAAGCCAAGCTCCACGAGTGCTCTCCCTACACATGTTCTGGCAACCCCACACATCAAGCTTCCTCCATACAAGGAGGGCGAGCGAATCAAGCCATTCATAGCTCATGTCGAAGATATGGCTCAGCTGTACCAGCTGGATGAGGCAGGTAAGCGGCTCCAGTTTCTTAGCTTGTTTGAGGGCCCTGCTCTCGATATTCTCCACAAAATTTGTGGAAACAATCTCACGTATGAGATGATGAAGGCCGCACTCATCAAAGTGTATGGTCTCACAGTTGACGACGCCAGGAGTCAGTTTATGAGGGCGCGTCTCCAAGGAAAGGAGACTGCTGGTCAGTTCCTCGATCGGCTTACTGCTTACTTAGATGAGTGGATGGAGAAAGATGAAACTCCTCCCACGCGAGAAGGGATAATTGACCTTATGCTGTGCACACAGCTAGAAAAGTTGTGGCCTGCTGAGCTTATGGCTCAGCTTAAGATCTGCCAGGTAAGGGATGCCAGCCAAATGGTGAAGGCTGATGCATTCTTCACTGCATACGGGTATCAAACTCGTAAGCAACACACCTGGAACAGGAAAGCTGACAAAACTGGGAAACTGTCTCAGACTGAACCCCAGCAACAAGGCCGTTGTCAGAATAATGGCCAAGGTCCAAACAAACCGAAGAAGTAGGACCAGAGGCAAAACACCCAGAAACCTGAGTGGAAGCAGTACGACAAGCAGAACCCTAACCAGCAGCAGTAACGGTATTTCAAGCAGCAGCAGAGCAAGGACAAACCACATAAGCCTCAGTCAGGACAATCGACTTTTGTGTATTGGAGGCAGGATGCAAATGCAGCCTTCATTCCATAACAAGCACACAGTGGTGTCAACCCCACCAGTACAGGTACTTCTCCACAGTTCACTAGTCCCCCGGCAACAGTGAACTCTCCATCTCAGGTGGTCAATGCTCCAACTCCTCAGATGGTGAGCACGACCCCTCAGGCATCTAATTCTCAGGGCACCACATTTGCTGCGTCGTTCGTTCCAAAGTCTCATCAATGACTGGCTGCTACCTCTTCAGACCCTTCCACCAGCAACACTGCCTTTCTTGTTCAGCCAGGGTTTGAGGGAGGTGTTTCTTGAATGTTCTGAGAGATAATGGTTCCTCAGGTTGCTCCGTCAAGCAAAGTTTAGTTTGGCCCGACATGCACACAGGCAAGCAGATCCAAGTTAGACTTATTGATGGATCAGTGAGATTGTTCCCTGAGGCACATATCCAGGTGGCATCTCCTTTCTACACTGGCTTGACAGCTATTGCTGTCATGCCAGAACCTTTATTTGACCTCATCATCGGCAACATACCGGGCGTTGTCCAAGAAATACAGTCTGACCCAACACTTGCCTCAGTGCGTAAGAAGCTGGAGGGTAATGTGATTAAGTATTCATGGGGAGGTCAAGCCAGGTTCCTTCGTAAGCAAGGATGGCTGTACTGTGAGTCACAAACACCCCAGGGTGATGTTCGACTACAGTTCATCATTCCCGCAAAGTATCGCCTAGCAGTTTTTGAATTAGGTCATTGTTCAGTGATGGGAGGTCACATGGGCCAAAAGAAAACCTCTGACTGCATCCATGCTGACTTTTTCTGGCCAGGAATGGGACAAGAATTAACTAGGCTTGTGCATTCCTGTGATGTGTGTCAGCATACCACTGACTGGGGACGTGTCTGTCCTGCGCCATTGAAACCAATGCCTATAATCTCTGAACCATTCGAGAGCGTAGCAGTTGACATTGTTGGGCCAATCTCTTCTAGGGCAAGTGATGGATCAAAGTATATCCTCACTATCGTTGATTTCAGCACATGGTGGCCTGAAGCCGTGGCCCTTAACCCCTTAATCGCGGGGCGTCACTTTCGTGATGCTTGATAGCAAGGAATCATACCACGGGGCATCACTTTTGTGATTCTGTGTTATTTTGAATTCACCCGGGCTTCCAAGTGGGGGCTTGTATCATCTATCAGTACTGCCAATGTCCAACACTAGTCAGCACTCCTAATCTCATCTGTACTCCCATCCATTGTTGACAATTTAGCCACTTCTCCCCGTTCTTGACTCCCCTCCCTACCTCACCTCCATTACCCTATCCTCTCGCCTGCCCGGCTGTGCTACGGTAAGTAAATCTTCCCTGGAATTTTTCACTGATTTCATCCATTGAAATAAGCCCTATGCCCTATTCTTATACCAAATAATATATACAAGAAAGAAATAAGGTAAGTGAGAGTGCCATACACCTGGAATTGGCTACTTATCACCTGACAACACCTTACGTGCACTCATTCACTAATTTTCACTGTTTATTTCCCCTTGAAATATGCTGTATAATCTATTTTCGTAATAAATATACATATAAGGAGGGAAGGGAGAAGCCTAAGTGATATTTACATTCACCTGGAACTACCTAATTTATTATGTATTGTCTAGATTTCCTGCCAATCATTTCAGTGCTATACATAGCTGTTTCAAGAGCTAACATTGGTAGTACTGAATATCCCATAAGTAGGCCTCCACCCGGCCCTCCCTTATCAGTTTACTCTCATCTGCCGAAGTGGAGGTACGTCTGTTTCCTCTTGCTGACTTCAGGGGCTTTTTCACCCCCATGCAAAGGGCCCTGTGACCTTTACCCCCTACTAAACCTCGTGTGGAAAGAGGTAAAGGGCTGACAATTGATAAAAGAGTGACTACAATCTTTCTATTGAGTAAAACAGTGCAAGTGGAATTGTAAATAATGTGTAAATGATGTGTAAAGAGCAAGTGAAAGTAATGAATGTAAATATACGTGAACAATGGAAAATAGTTTTATAAGTTACTTCAAGTGACAGTGCATAACACAGTGTAAATAAAAGAGAAATGTAAATAACGTAAATAAAACAGAGAACGTAAATAGAAATGTAAATGAGTAGTATTATAAGAATACGAGTATATACCCTAGGAGTAATGAAAGTGAAAGTTTCACTCTAGCATGTCTGAATACTATGAGTTATGAGAGTGAAGATGAAAGTGACATTCACTCTCAATGCTAGTATACAGGACGAGAAAGTGAATGCTACGTATTGTACTGAAAGAAATTGAATCCCTACAGTGACAATAAACTAATACTACTGAAGGAGACTTATGGATAAAGACTGTAGATATATATAAGTGTTATATAGTAATAGAAATATAAAGTGTGAGGGGTTTTATGAATAATAAATGACAGAGTACCAAGAGCGAACTAGCGCAAGTGCGACAGTCAGACACGCTCATAATTTTCATTGCTTTCACATTGTTTTTTTTTTTTGGAGTATGGATCCCAAACTACTTGAAAATCATAGAGTAGTGTTTATAGTGTTAATATCTGGCTGTGGTAATCATATTACGGGTTGTCTGGAAGTGTAAAGTGGAGACTTTGTTACCCAACTTCAGAGGTCTCCACAAGTCCTACGGTAACAGACGAAGGCTCAAAAAACATTCCAGGAGAAAGCTGAAGGTATGTGCCATAAGCATATGTAATTTTAATATTCTAGGACTAATAACTGATTTTTGGCAAATATTTTTTGAGAGTCTGTTGGAGCCCGAATAACCCCGCGGCACACGCAAAACATTGGTAAACATGCCCGTGGTGTAGGGGTTAAGAATATAGAGGCTGTCACTGTTGCTGAGGCATTGATTGAAGTGTTCTGTCGCATAGGTATCCCCAAGGAGTTCTTAAGCGACTGAGGTTCGCAGTTCACCTCTGCAATGATCAACGAAGCATTCAGGTTGTTGTCCATCCAAGGCCTGCGAACTACACCTTATCATCCCATGTGTAACAGGTTGTTTGAGAGGTTCAGTTGGACTCTCAAGAAGATGTTAAAGCGCATGGCCACCGAACAGCCAAAGGAATGGCCGCAGGTCATTGCTCCTCTTCTATTTGCTTATCGAGAAGCCCCACAGCATTCCTTGAAGTTCTCACCTTTTGAACTGGTGTATGGAAGGTCGGTCCGTGGACCACTTCAAGTCCTTCGTGAGTTATGGGACGATGAAGAACCCGACCCTGAAGTCAAGACCACCTACACCTACGTCCTTGATCTAGCTGACCGCCTCCAGTCGACGTGCGAGTTAGCTAAGGAAGAACTGATCAAAGCACGTGACGTTCAGATAGCATATTATGATAAGAAGGCAAAGCTTCAGAAGTTCAGTCCAGGTGATAAGTGCTTGGTGTTACTCCCCACTGCCCAGAACAAGTTGTTGGCACAGTGGAAGGGTCCATATGATGTAGTAGAATGCATTTCAAGCCTCAACTACATAATTCAGATGGGGAATCTTTGTAAAAGGTTCCACGTTAACATGTTGAAGGCTTATCGTGAGTCAAACCACGAGGAGACTGACCCACTAGTAGCTGATGACAGTGACCAGCCACTGGAAGAAGCCGGGTCAGCCGCGGTGATCCCAGCTGATGACCATGATGATGAGCCCTTAACCATTCAGTCCCGTCAGGAGGAGACTGTCGGAGATGTCTTACTTAACACTGACTTAGCGTTAGGTGACCAGAATGCTATAAGGTCACTGCTCTGTCAGTATGCTGATGTGTTCTCCGACCAACCTAGACTCGCAAAGGTTGATTGTCACAAAATTGAGTTGACCAGTAATACTCCCATAAAGGTTAAACCATATCCGATTCCCATGCGACTACTGGACGCAGTAGACAATGAAATTGCTGACATGGAGACTGCGGGTATTACTGAAAAGTCATCTCCTTACTGTAGTCCAATGGTAGTAGTCCGCAAGAAGGATGGTGGAGTCAGGATTTGTGGCGATAGGAGGCTCAATGCAATCACCAAAGTGGATGCTGAGCCAATGGGTGACCACATTGCCATCTTCTCCAAGCTGGCAGGGTCATGATATTTCACAAAGCTCGATTTGGCGAAGGGATTCTTTCGGATTCCCCTTCACCCCGTGAACCATCAGTTCACTGCCTTTGCTACTCTTAGGGGGTTGTATCAGCATAACATCCTCCCATTTGGACTTACCAATTCCCCAGCAGTGCTTAATCGTGCCATGAGACAAGTGCTCCATGGTATTGTAGTAGAAATATTCGTTGACGATGTCCTCGTTCATTCTGCCACGTTGGAGGAGCACCTCAGACTCTTGGAAATTGTCTTCAGTAGACTTCAGAGCTTCAACATGACTGTGAAGCCTAGCAAGTGTAAAATTGCTCACAGTGAGGTGGAGTTCCTCGGACATATTGTTGGCAACAATCGCTGCAGGTGTCAAGGTGACAAGATCAGGAAGGTTATGGAAGCCCCGAGACCCATGACCAAGAAACATGTTAGGGCATTCCTTGGCCTAGTGGGGTATTATAGGAGTTTTATCCCCAACTTTGCTCTTATTGCCCAACCATTGTACGAGGTGCTCCAGAAACATGCTCCAAACACCACTGAATGGGGAGAAGCGCAAGAGAGATCTTTTACCGCCCTTAACAATATTCTGTGTAAGGAGCCTATCTTGCAGTTGCCTGATTCCAACAAACTTTTCATACTGCACACTGATGCTTCACAAGACTGAGTAGGTGCCGTATTAATGTAAGAATCGGAAGGTGGAATCTTCCCAGTGGCATACCACAGCCGTAAGCTAAAACCCGCCAAGAGGAATTACAGTACTGTTGAGCAGGAACTCTTGGCCGTGGTTGATGGTGTTAAGAAATATTACTATTATTTAAATGGAGCACCATTCACTCTGGAAACCGATCATATGCCACTCACTAGTCTCAGCATGACTAAGACGGCTAATGCAAGATTGACACGCTGTATTTGCAGCAGTTTCACTTTGTTATGAGATACATCAAGGGAAGTGACAATGTAGGCGCAGACCTGATATCTCGCCTGCTAACTGACAAGTAACACGGGCAACTGTTGTATGCTTGGTTCCGTAAGACAGGCGTCCTCATAGATTTACGCAATCCAAGGACTAGCTTGGTTCCCAGTTATTAGTGTACCAGTAAGACCTGACGTCTCGCCTGTTGGCCCCACAGGACACATTATGTCCAGGGCCTGTACATACATGTATATCATAGGTTAAGGGGGAAGTTCAAGAACCCCGCAGAGACAGTCCGAGGCTGTGTTTGAATTACCTTGTGGTGTCTCGAGCTGTAGGCCTCTCTGAAGATTCCCGGAAAATGCACATTATCCACATGAGTGTTCACACCCATGGCAGGTGTTAAAATGTGACCTCCCCAAGATTGTGTAGGGATTCTCAGTTTGCCAATGTTAATCATGTAGAGGTGTGCGGTATGTAGGAGGACTACTGGGCCTTGAAAGCAGGCTGTGAAGCCTATGCCCAGGGTCGGTAAAAAAAAAAAAAAAAAAATTGTAAGTGTAGGGCAGGGTTTAACCAGTAAACTGGGTCCTTTGGCATAGTGAATTGCAGCGTTTGATGTCCTGCACAGGCGCCCAGTCTTTTTGCTCGGCTTCCAGTCCTGGGACCACGTTTCCTGGTTAATAATAATGTAGGTTTAGGGTTTAACCAGTAAACTATAAGGGTCTTTTGAGATTCTGTCCTGGGAACATGTTTCCTGGTTAATAATGTGTCCAATACGAAAATAAAGGCGACCTTGAATGTACAAAGCTTGGCTGTCACTTAAAACTTTCGGCTAGGGTGTACTTCTTGTAGCGTACATACTGACTGCTAGGCAGAGAAATTGTTATTTAATAAAGATTGTTTGTCGCACTGACACTTTTGATGTTCCACCTTGATTGCTTTCCAGGTGCAGCTGGCGGGTGTAGCAATTTTGTCATGATCAGCTGATCGTCTCTGCTGCATGCTGCTGCCTCTTCTCTTCTGCCTCGTCGCCTTTATTTGCTATTGATTTGTATTACATAATTTTACACGTAGGCACAGTTACACCACAACTGTCACACCTACACCGTGTATTACATACATCACGCTACATAACAATTAGTTGTTATTGTAAATGTAGCAAACTTTTTGCTCAGTTTGACCTGAGTACTGGATTTTTCTCCGTTGTCATGGACTTTTTCCTCAAGCTTCCTCCTATTAACGTAAATACGAGTTTTTTTTCGCTCATGGGTGACTGATTTTCTCCTGTAGCAGGATAGTCCACACACCACAGTGTAAATCTTGTGTGACTGAGTTGGGATTTATATGTATGTATATCGAAAATTTTTCTGAAAATTTGATTTTGATGGGGCATAAAGATGTCATGAGGGGATGTGAATTTACGAGTTTGTAATGCTGCTAGATGTTACTTGAAATTAGAAGCAAGGAATTATCTTGCGAAAGTCAAGTAGTAAGTTTTACTTTATGCCAGCTTACTTCGCCGATTCTCTAAGGACAAGAATTAATAAACTTTCTCAACAGTACACAGCAGAGTACTAATTACTCATGTGTGTTGTTTGTTAGTACTGTTAGCCTCTTGAGAAAGTGACTTCACCCCTGACAATCAATATCTAATGCTAATAATGATAAACTTGTTCTTGTCAGTGCATTAACACCTGGCTGGCACAATGGATTTAAGCTTGATACAAAAGAACTGGCCTAAGTACCAGTTATGGATAATGTAAAGTTTGTGCAAACTAGGAGTGGCAACTAAAATAAGCTTAATGTCGAGAAATAAAACACGAGTTTAATTACATTAAGATCAAAGAAAAGAACTAAAAATTTGTTGATTACAATGAAATAAATTAACGTTATATGAATCTCAAAAATGAATTCAAAATAACAAGGAGAATACACTCACTCGCTCATTCAAAAGCTAAACACACTTAAGCCTAGAAAAACAAAAAGAAATACTGATCAGTGGAGGTTAGCCGAGCGAAGAGACCGGGCACATGTGCAGGACATCAGATGCTGCAATTCGCTATGTCTGCTTCGCCAATTCACCATCTAGATGGAGATTCAGGAACTCGCTGTACAACAGCGGCACTGCCTTATGCTGGGCACAAACGATACTACTCTCGCGACGACTGAAAGCTGACTAACTTCAAACAGTTGAAAGGGGGCGAGAAATGGCCGTGTTCGAACCTCAACGGTCAATGGAAAGAAAGTGAGCGATATAGGCTCACAATAAATCACTCAGTGAAAGCACTAATGATGTGGATGAAAATGATCATTTGTGAGACAGTGAGAAATGTTCTGAAAACCATCCCAATCAAAGTGAATACAAGGACGGTTGAACTGAGTGATGCGCAGTGGGAATTCCACTAGAATTCGTGGTTTTCTCACTGAAGTGCAATGTTACGAATTTATAAATAAGCTCGTACGAATTCGTGACAATGTTATGCCTCTTGTCTTGGGGATACACAGGGTGGCCCACATATGATATGTATCATAATCCTCGTGTATTGTGGGTGACGGCTCAGTCTGCTGGTTTTGGGAACAGTGACTTTGGTTTCTCTACGAAATTATCAAAAACTAAATAATTCATGAACGTAAGAAAAGGTAATATAAATCATGAAAGGCGTAATGAGAAAAAGAAAATGATACTGGCTAAGCACTCCATGGTAACGCTGGCTGAGCCGTCCCCGGGGCAGCCGAGAAATGGATGGGCAATATTTGGACAATCCTGCATGAGAGTTTCTGAGGAGGGTGGCAATCTTTGGTATTAATCAACTCTTTCTCCTGAATGGAGGATTTTGTTTTTATTACTGTTGAGAGAGAGAGAGAGAGAGAGAGAGAGAGAGAAGTATGTGGTCATAGTAATATCTTGCTCCACCAATGAAGTACTGGAAATATGGTGAAAAACACAAAAAAAATCTCAATGCTAAGGTGGTCGAATGAGAGAGAAAGAGAGAGAGAGGAGGGTGGGAGGCAGGGTTGGCTACTGTACTTAAGTCTAAGTACCCGGAAATTTTTCAGGTACAATTACAAGTACAGCCTTTTTCCAATTTACTTAAGTCCAAGCGCATGTCACTGTACTTAAGTACAAGTACAAGTACTTTATACCATGCAAAAGTGCTCCCATTTCGAAGAAGGAAATTAAATTATCGTCAATTCTATAAGACAAGTTATTAACCCCTTAACAGCGGGGCGTCACTTTCGTGACGCTTGGGAGCAAGGGATCATACCGCGGGGCGTCGCTTTTGTGATTCTGTGTTATTTTGAGTTCACCTGGGCTTTCAAGTGGGGGCTTGTATCATCTATCAGTACTGACAATGTCCAACACTAGTCAGCACTCCTAATCTCATCTGTACTCCCATCCATTGTTGACAATTTAGCCATTTCTCCCCGTTCTTGACTCCCCTCCCTACCCCCCCTCCATTACCCTATCCTCTCGCCTGCCCGGCCATGCTACGCTAAGTAAATCTTCCCTGGAATTTTTCACTGATTTCATCCATTGAAATAAGCCCTATGTCGTATTCTTATACCAAATAATATATACAAGAAAGAAATCAGGTAAGTGAGAGTGCCATACACCTGGAATTGGCTAATTATCACCTGACAACACCTCACGTGCACTCGTTCGCTAATTTTCGCTGTTTTTTTTCCCTTGAAATATGCCGTATAATCTATTTTCGTAATAAATATACATGTAAGGAGAGAAGGGAGAAGCCTAAGTGATATTTACATTCACCTGGAACTACCTAATTTATAATGTATTGTCTAGATTTCCTGCCAATCATATCAGTGCTACACAAAGCTGTTTCAAGATTTAACATTGGTAGCTCTGATTATATATCTCCTAAGTAGGCCTCTAATCTATTTTCGTAATAAATATACCTGTAAGGAGGGAAGGGAGAACCCTAAATGATATTTACATTCACCTGGAACTACCAAATTTATAATGTATTGTCTAGATTTCCTGCCAATCATATCAGTGCTAGACTTAGCTGTTTCAAGAAGTAATATTGGTAACTCTGAATAACCCCTAAAGCAGGCCTCTAGGCTAGCTGGCCTGGCAACTGCGTTATCAGTGTAGTCTCATCTTCCGAAGTGAGAGGACGTATGTTTCATCTTGCTGACTTCAAGGCCTTTTTTCACCCCCATGCAAATGGCTCTGTGACCTTTACCCCCTACTAAACCTCGTGTGGAAAGAGGTAAAGGGCTGACAATTGATAAAAGAGTGACTACGATCTTTCTATTGAGTAAAACAGTGCAAGTGGAATTGTAAATAATGTGTAAATAATGTGTAAACAGCAAGTGAAAGTAATGAATGTAAATATATGTGAACAATGGAAAATAGTTTTATAAGTTATTTCAAGTGACAGTGCATAACACTGTAAATAAAATAGAAATGTAAATAACGTAAATAAAATAGAGAACGTAAATAGAAATGTAAATGAGTAGTATTATAAGAATACGAGTATATACCCTAGGA
The DNA here is from genome assembly GCF_032717465.1 of Coenobita brevimanus. Taxonomy (NCBI): domain Eukaryota; kingdom Metazoa; phylum Arthropoda; class Malacostraca; order Decapoda; family Coenobitidae; genus Coenobita; species Coenobita brevimanus. The sequence continues at coordinate 6,497,606 of NC_136984.1, read as the reverse complement.
GTAATGAAAGTGAAAGTTTCACTCTAGCATGTCTGAATGCTATGAGTTATGAGAGTGAAGATGAAAGTGACATTCACTCTCAATGCCAGTATACAGGACGAGAAAGTGAATGCTACGTATTTTACTGAAAGAAATTGAATCCCTACAGTGACAATAAACTAATACTACTGAAGGAAACTTATGGATAAAGACTGTAGATATATATAAGTGTTATATAGTAATAGAAATATAAAGTGTGAGGGGTTTTATGAATAATAAATGACAGACTACCATGAGCGAACTAGTGCCAGTGCGACGATCAGACGCGCTCGTAATTTCCATTGCTTTCACAGTGTTTTTTTTTTTTTTTAGTATGGATCCCAAACTACTTGAAAATTGTAGAATAGTGTTTATAGTGTTTGTATCTGGCTGTGGTAATCATATTACGGGTTGTTGGGAAGTGTAAAGTGGAGACTTCGTTACCCTACTTCAGAGGTCTCCACAAGTCCTACGGTAACAGACGAAGGCTCAACAATCATTCCAGGAGAAAGCTGAAGGTATGTGCCATAAGCATATGTAATTTTATTATTCTAGGACTAATAACTGATTTTTGGCAAATATTTTTTGAGAGTCTGTCGGAGCCCAAATATCCCCGCGGCACACGCAAGTAATTGGTAAACAAGCCCGCGGTGTAGGGGTTAAGGAAAAAAGTAGGGTATTAGAATATAAATATACTTTATTAATCAAACCATTTCTTCCATGGCAGAATATTAAGTCTACTGAATAATACCTTTATATAGTCCAATAGAATATATATATATATATATATATATATATATATATATATATATATATATATATATATATATATTTAATATAATGTACTTGATTGTTCTTGAAAGTACTTTGTATATTTTCAAGTACTTAGGGTCTAAGTACAAGTACAACCAAAATTTTAAATTGCAAGTACAAGTACATGAACAACTGTACTTAAGTCCAAGTACCAAGTACAAGTACAGTGCTTGGACCCAACCCTGGTGGGAGGTGAGCAGGAGAGAGAACTAACTTACCAGCCAGGGTTGAAGGGGCGATTTCTCCATTAAAATGGGCGTCCATGGTCAGAGAGCATTCAAAAAGATAGCCAAGCACGGCTTTGTAGGTCTGGTCGTCTATCTCACCGTGGACTTTTCTCAGGATCTGTGGAAGTAGTTATTAAGAATCTTAAGTATTTGGCCATAAGTCTGCATCCTGACTGCGAGCGTGCAGGTGGGTCGAATAATAGTTTGGGGGTGGGGATGAAGAGTTTCAACGTCCGAACTAGAGGCGAGTAGGCGGATGTTGCCATGGCAGCGTCATCACGGCACCCTCGGCAACTGCAGGTGCCAAGATCCCTTTTGCTAAAAAAAAAAAAAAGATAATAAGGCTAAATAAAAGATAAACAGGTAGATGCATTCTTAAGAAAGTCACAGCTGGTGGAAAACAGTAAGCTGTTGAACAAACTGCTTCCTGAAGGAGACATCTTATCCTAGACAGGGTTGAAACCTGCAAAAAGATGTTTAATTACTACCTATCGAGATAGCCAGCTAAGTATGACTTTGCTTTAGAAATTACGACAAATATTATTTAGCATAATGAATAAAACAGACATTTTTTTGGTAATGCAGTACAGATCACTAAATCTGCATGCATCCTACAGTACAAGCTGATAACTGAAGAAGGAGCAGGGTGCAAAAGCTAGTCCCGTAGGTGATGTGAACGAAAATCCATTTAATGTGTGATTTTCGAAGTCAATATACAATAGACACACGATATTCGAAAAAAATAAAATATGAAAGATATTTTCTGAATACTTCTTTTCCGATGAAAGATGAGTACCCTGCAAAAACACATAATTTTTGCTTAATAACGCAGAAGTGGAGCATTACAGTAGCTTAATCATTTTATTGGTGCAATTTTCAGCCTAATATCTTCATTATCTCTCAAAGTAACTATGGTGTAAATTTTGATTTGCCTTGTGATAGAAATTAATCGGCAAAAATGCTAGCACCAGATGAGTTCAGGGAGTGTGACGCACTAATTTTGCCAGCTGAGGACAATTGGAATTGGTAATACTGCGCTATGCTCTCGGGCGATTGGTCAATTCCCTTCGTGTTTGAACGTGCACCAAATTGACTTTGTATCCTAACCAAAATCCTCATTTATTGGTAATATACCGGTTTATGGACATACAAATTAAAACAATGATATCTTCAATGATAAATATGTGCCTTTTAAATTATTAAAGATAATCCTTGACGACAGTTACAACAAACTAAGTAAAGTGTCAACTGGACGCATACAGACAACAGTCAGGGACTGAAGCAGGCCTAAGAATGTGATTTATTTGTATATATTGTCTTTTCATTATGCTTATTTTCGTTCACACTGCACACGATTTTATTATACCAGCATAGTTCAAGTATTATTTCTGATGCAAATCATACTTTCTTTTTTTTTCGCCATTAACGAATACTCGGTTTATTCTAAAGTGATATAATCCATTACTTTCCCGGCTCCTCAGTGTCGAGGGAACGAGATACAGCATGCTCTAGGAGAGGGCGGATGGTGGCTGGAGATAGGGTGTCTGTCTGTCTTTTATGATACTTATGAACAGGTTCAGGAAAATCAAACGTCAAACTTTTTAATGTAAGAAATAAGTTTACTGAATCTGAATATGAACACAAACATAAATGCTGATTTTTAAAGCTATGGTTACCTATGAAGGTGATGAAAATGTGTATGTACAGTATATTTGAATGGCATGTATTGACCCCAGTAAGATGTGTGTGTGTGTGTGTGTGTGTGTGTGTGTGTGTGTGTGCTCATCCAAATCATACTTATTAGAAAATAAGCTAAATGTATTTGGGTAAGGCTGTACATTAAAAGATGAGGTAATGAAGAGCATGGTGTAAAACTGTAGACTGTGACACTGTGCAGTAGTCATGGGAAAAATATTCGAGCCTTCATAGGACCTCGGAAGCACCTTGCTATGAACGCCTGAATTCCTGCTGCAGTTGCAAACTGTGTATGCATCCAGTTGAGACTTTACTTAGTTTTGTTATCAGTGTCGGTCAGATTTGTCTCTAATAATTTAAAAGGCACATATTTATCATTAAAGATACCATTGCTTTAATTTGTATCTTACAAAATAAATGAGGGTTTTGGTTGGGAATACAAAGTCAACTTGGAGCACGTTCAAGCACATCGGGAATTGACCAATCACTGGCCGAGACCATCTTGAAGTGTTACTAAAATGCCGGCTGTGGCAGCACAGGCCGCCACCACACCCCCAGGAGGAGGACACACCTGGGCAATATGGTCATAAGTTCACCCAGGCTGTGCGTCCCTATTCCTCGGAACTTGCCTGCCGCACCACCTTAGTCAAAGTACACTACCTTCTGGGAAAGCTGACCACAGACAGGATCGGGGTGGAACTGGCCTAACAGTTCAGAGCAGAACCCCAGCGATGGCCTGTAGCCACTCAGAGACAAACGAGACGGCCCATAGCCACTCATCAAAAAAGGCCACAGCCTGTAGCTGGACACCAGAGACGGCCTGTAGCCGCTCACCAAAATAAGCCACAGCCCGTAGCTGGGCACCAGAGACGGCCTGTAGCTGCTCACAAATAAGGCCATGGCCTTCAGCCGGGCCACTAATTAGGTAGAGACCTGTAGCTGCTCAACCCAGTGTTGCTCACACCCCCTACAGGGACCAGCAATGGCCAGTAGCCACTTTGGGGAGAGACCGGTACATCCCTGCTCCTTCTGTAATTGCCTCAGAGGACACGACACTGATGATGGCCTATAGCTGTGCCCAGATGGAGGAAACTGCCTGTAGCCGCTCCTCTCCTGCACATCGCCCTCCTTGCGGGACTTCAGTGACAACCTGTAGCTGCAACGACAGGCAGGTGATGGGCGGTAGCTGCACTTTGCCTGCAGTCCCATCAGGGAGTCAGGCCCCGGCAATGGCCTATAGCCACGCCGACAGCGAAGGGATGGCCTGTAGCCACCCTCCATCTGTTGGCCAAGGGAACCTAGCAACAGCTGGTAGCTGCGCCGGGAAGAGACGCCAAAGTCTCTCGCCCCCTGTGACTCCACAACGAGACGGTGAGCTGTGCTCAGTCCTGCTCTCCGGCAGGGGCACAGATTACCTTCCTGTCCACCCAGACCGAGGCAACCTCCAGGAGGAAGACCACTGTCCCAAAGATTGGTGGAGAGGCCCGGTACTGTCCCTGGGGTTGTTCTTCCTCTGTCTTGAGCAAGAGGGCGCCTACCTGACGGACTACGGCAGGGAATGATGCCACAGCACAACCCTGACGGCGGCGCCTCCAGCAGAAGACAGCAGCTGGTGCCCTCCAAGGATGTCCTCTGGACCCCCAGGTGGGCCCACTCCCAACCCCAACTAAGGCGACGTCCGTCCTCCACCAGGTGCCTGAGTGAGTGCCTCCAACGCCTGTTTGGCCCCAGTCCCGAGGGCCAGACCCCAGTCCCCAGCCCCGACAGTGAGGGGCCCTTCGCCACACACAGCCCGAGCCCCAGCTGAGAGACGATGCCCCTGAGAGTGGTCCCGTGGCTGCAAGACGAAGGGACTCCCAAAGGGCCTCCGCCTACCCCGGGCTGAGAGTTGTAAGCCCTGGACCTCCCCTTCCCCCAGAAAAACAAAGTGGACCTAAAGACAGTGAATTAACAGTGGACAGTGAGGCTGGCACTTGAGGTACAAGAGTGAGTTTCCCGTAATATCAGTGTACAGTGAGGCCCAGAAAAGACCGACACCAGTGAGTGTAAAAGAAAAGGCCCCCCAGTGAAATCAAGTTACAAGTGTACAGAGGCCAAATAAGAACATAAGATCATAAGTACAAAAGTACAGGCAGTGAATATTACAGACAGTGACACCCCGCTCGCCCCTCTGTAACAGCGCCTGTAACGTAGTGCCATCAATTACTCCCTTCCTTTGTGCAGAGTCAGTAACACCCCCCCCCCCGTGCTCACTCTATAAACTTAGTTTCAGAACAGTGAACGCCTCACGACAGTGCCTCCTCACCACGAACAATGTAATAGTGCCTTTGCCTTCCTGACCCAGACTTAGACTCCTGTACATCAAGTATCCTGTGTGATACTCTACCCACTAATGTTAGCATATGTATTGATTTTTGCCTATGATATTTTCTAAGATTGTCTACCTGTTCCACAGCAGCTGAATTTGTCAATATACGGGGTAAGGTTGTTGCCCTGTGTTTTTATGCTCTTGCCCTCTCTTGTTTGTCTAAGCTCCAGTCTAGAAAGGGAACCCAGTTGCACTCTAGGCGTTCTAGGGACGGGAAGCCACTCCTTAACCCCTTAACCGTGGGGCGTCACTTTTGTGATGCTTGGGAGCAAGGGATCATACCGGGGCGCATCACTTTTGTGAGTCTGTGTTATTTTGAATTCACCCGGGCTTTCAAGTGGTAGCTTGTATCATCTATCAGTACTGCCAGTGTCCAACACTAGTCAGCACTCCTAATCTCATCTGTACTCCCATCCATTGTTGACAATTTAGCCATTTCTCCCCATTCTTGACTCCCCTCCCTACCCCCCCTCCATTACCCTATCCTCTCGCCTGCCCAGCCGTGCTATGCTAAGTAAATCTTCCCTGAAATTTTTCACTGATTTCATCCATTGAAATAAACCCTATGCCCTATTCTTATACCAAATAATATATACAAGAAAGAAATAAGGTAAGTGAGAGTGCCATACACCTAGAATTGGCTAATTATCACCTGACAACACCTCACATGCACTCGTTCGCTAATTTTCGCTGTTTATTTCCCCTTGAAATATGCTGTATAATCTATTTTCGTAATAATAATATATATAAGAAAGGAAGGGAGAAGCCTAAGTGATATTTACATTTACCTGGAACTACCTAATTATTGCAGGCCACCACACTGTAATCTATGCTAAGTAAATTTTCCTTGGAATTTTCCACTGATTTCATCCATTGAAATAAGCCCTATGCCCTATTCTTATACCAAATAATATATACAAAAAAGAAATAAGGTAAGTGATAATGCCATACACCTGGAATTGGCTAATTATCACCTGACAGCACCTCACATGCACTCGTTCGCTAATTTTCGCTGTTTATTTCCCCTTGAAATATGCCGTATAATCTATTTTCGTAATAAATATACATATAAGGAGGGAAAGGACAAGCCTAAGTGATATTTACATTCACCTGGAACTACCTAATTTATAATGTATTGTCTAGATTTCCTGCCAATCATTTCACTGCTATATATTAGTTGCTGTCAAGAGGCTGACGTTGTCAGTAATGCATTTCCCTAGGTAGGCCACCCCAGCCCACCCCTATCAGTTCACTGTCATCTTCCAATGTGAAGGTACGTCTGTTTGCTCCAGCTAACTTCAACCACTTTTCACCCCCATGCAAAGGGCCCTGTGACCTTTACCCCCTACTAAACCTAGTGTGGAAAGAGGTAAAGGGCTGACGATTGATAAAAGAGTGACTACGATCTTTCTATTGAGTAAAACAGTGCAAGTGGAATTGTAAATAATGTGTAAACAGCAAGTGAAAGTCATGAATGTAAATATACGTGAACAATGGAAAATAGTTTTATAAGTTACTTCAAGTGACAGTGCATAACACAGTGTAAATAAAATAGAAATGTAAATAACGTAAATAAAATACAGAACGTAAATAGAAATGTAAATGAGTAGTATTATAAGAATACGAGTATATACCCTAGGACTAATGAAAGTGAAAGTTTCACTCTAGCATGTCTGAATACTATGAGTTATGAGAGTGAAGGTGAAAGTGACATTCAGTCTCAGTGCTAGTATACAGGACGAGAAAGTGAATGCTACGTATTTTACTGAAATAAATTGAATCCCTACAGTGACAATAAACTACTATTACTGAAGGAAACTTATGGATAAAGACTGTAGGTATATATAAGTGTTATATAGTGACAGAAATATAAACTGTGAGTGTTTTTATGAATAATAGACAACACTAGCGGCGAACGATCGGAAGTGGGATGGTCATACGCCCTCGTAATTTTCATTTCTTTCACAGTGTTTTTTTTTGGGAGTATGGATTCCAAACTATTTGAGAATCATAGATTAGTGTTTCTAGTGATAATATCAGGCTGTGGTAATCATATTACGAGTTGTCGGGAAGTGTAAAGTGGAGACTTCGTTACCCAACTTCAGAGGTCTCCACAAGTCCTACGGTACTCGACGAAGGCTCAACAAGCACCCAAGGAGAAAGCTGAAGGTATGTGCCATAAGTGTATGTGATTTTAATATTCTAGGACTAATAACTGATTTTTGGCAAATATTTTTAGAGAGTCTGTCGGAGCACGAATATGCCCGCGGGAGCCGCAAGTCAAAGCAAAACAAGCCCTCGATGTAAGGGTTAAACACCTAGCATAACACTGGTGGACAGTGGTGGTTCTTGACCCGGGCATATACAGAGAGGACCAACAGGGAAATCAGTCAAATTGACAACAATATCCTCACATACAATTGCCCAAATTCGACCCAGAACAGTACTACATCCACACATATCTAGCAATAATCAAGCCATTGCTGGATATCGGGTTCGAAGATGACAGGCAGAAAATTGCCGTAACATTGCCACTACTTGGCAAAGCCGTGGCCAATATTGCACCAAAAGTTGTCCCTGAACTCACGTGGGCAAACTTTACAAAATTAGTAATCCAGGCTATCACACCCTCATTAGGAAAAGTAGTAGCACTATCTCAATTGGATAGCCTAGCATACGATGGCAACCTGGACGACAATCTGATCCAGGCCAGGCGACTCATCACCACCGCATACCTGGAAGCAGATGATGAAACCTGGGAACAACATACCTTCAACACTCTCCTCAGAGTCCTCCTCAGCATAGTCAGAGAACATTTCATGATTAATGACGCAACGAGGGATGTCGACCGAGACATCCAGCTGATATGATTGCTCTTAACCTCTCGCTTCGCCCCTCAACAAATTAACGTGGTCAGTAAATTCCCCACGAATTAACACACACCATACAGCAAACCTCAACCACCGCTACCCCAGACCAGCCCAGCACCTGCACCCAGTTTACCAAGGGCCCTCCCCACAAGCAAGCGCCCCAGTCACAGGGAGAACCAGAACCTTATCAGTCAACCCCTGGGAGTTCTCCGAGTGTAGTCACTGATGCCCACTGCACGACATCCGGGAACAGCTCAAAGCTGCCAGGCACAAACAAACCACCCCTGGATGACGCAAGGTGTCTTCCTTAGAAAACAAGGGCCCTGAGGACTAACCTGCACCCACAGGAGAAACCGACCCCGGGGAAATGGAGCCGGTGGAGGAAGAAACCCAGCAGCAGCTGGATGTTTAGGACTGCCCCCACACATCCCCACGGTGATGGAGGCCACCTCTCTCAGATACTGTCCCCCAGTGTATGACAAGATGAGGCTCAACAGGGTAATAGCAAGGCTTCTGGTCGACACAGAAGCGGCCAGATCATGTCTATATAGCCATTTCTACTCCCATCATAAGTCAACTTTTGGCCTGCTTTTCCCTATGTCAACCTATCTCAGAAACAGGGGCTGGCCCCCGACCCATCCATGGGGAAACCCGGGCCCTACACACTGACACCCACCAGCAAACATCAACGCAACACAAGTTCATAGTTTTTGACTCCTCTTGTTGTAATTATAATGAATACCTGGGACTGGATCTGCTGCAAAAGTTAAAAGCCACCATACATTGCCACAAGCAGCAGCTCCAGTTCCAGAAAGCCACTCCCCCTCCCCCCCAGGGCAGTGTGCACTTGCACAGCCACCCCATCCCACTAGCCCTACCCCCCCACCCCCTTCCCCATCTCTCCCCCTCCTCTGACCCTCCCCCTCCCACCTTACATGCCACCACCACCACCACCATAATGATTCCCCCTCATCATGAAGCATGGCTCCCACTGAACAGGCCAACAGGAACATCCATCCTATTCTCCCGTGATCTGTCACCTGGACCACTCTCAGCCTGCCTCCTGTCCCCCATCTTCCTGCCCCCACAAATCGTGGCAGTTCAGATCGTGAACATCACCACGTCCCCCCTCACACTACCTTAGGGACTCGTAGTGGGAGAAATGGAAGAAGTCGAGCCATGCAGCACCCTCCGGCAGCCCTCCTGGCAGAAGAACCTGAAACAATGAGCTAAGGAAGACCGGCAGGTCCAGAAAATGGTTGATGCTGGCGTTATTTCCCCCTCCACCAGCCCCTGGTCCTCCCCCATCGTCCTCGTTAAGAAGAAAGATGGCACCATGCATTTCTGCATGGACTACCACCACCTCAACGACTTGACTATCAAGGATGCTACTCCCCTCCCCAGGATCGACGACTCCCTCAACTCCCTATATGGAGCCTCTTGGTTCTCCACCCTCGACCTCCAGTCAGGGTATTGGTAGGTCCCCGCACACCCCAAGGACAGAGGAAAAACCGCCTTCTCCACCAGCAACGGGATTCATTTGAAGTTCAACGTCCTGCCCTTCGGACTCTGCAACACCTCTGCTACCTTCTCCCAACTAATGGAGTGTGTCCTCAGCAGCCTCACCTGGGAAATCTGTCTGGCATACCTGGACGACGTGATTGTCTTTAGCAAAACTTGGGTCGATCACCTCCAGTACCTTAGGAAAGTATTTCACCGAATCCGCCAGGCCAGTCTCAAGCCCCGGCCTTCTAAGTGCATCCTGGCTGCTAAAACTGTTTCTTTCCTGTGGCTCGTCATCTCCCGAGACGGGATATCCCCCGACCCAGACAAACTCTGTGCCATCGCGAATGTTCCCCTACCATGAGACATCTATGAGGTCCTGGGCCTCACTTCATACTACCGACTCTTTGTCAAAGGGTTTGCCAATATTGCCAAGCCCCTCCACGACCTGACCCAGAAGGGAGAACCCTTTACCTGGACCGAGGAACGACGAGCTGCTTTTCGAGAACTGAAGATCAAACTCATAACAGCCCCGATCATCACCTTCCCCGACTTCTCCCTACCCTTTGGATTATATATCGACGTTTCCCTTGTAGTAATCGGCGCCGTCCTCGCCCAAGTCCAGGAGGGACGAGAACATATCATCACCTGCACCAGCTGCACTCTCAACCAGACCGAGTGAAATTATGCTGCAACCAAGCGGGAATGCTTGGGTATCATCTGGGCCCTCAAACACTTCCAGGCCTACCTATCGGGGACAAACGTGACGATCATCACGGAACATCAATTGTTCCAATGGCTCCAGCAGTTGGACACCCACAATGCACAGCTAATCCAGTGGTAAGAAACCCTGGAGGAATTTAACTATGAAATATCCTACTGCCCCAGCAAACTCCACACTGACGCTGATGCCCTATCCCAGCTCCCCATCCACGCTATTCAACACAACACAGCTCCTACAGCAGTGGCAGGACAAAAACAGACCTTCCTAGATCCTGTTCCACTTATTTAACAAAGTCTACCACCAGGGCGATCACCTCTTCACCACATACGGGCACATCACCCTTGATCCCAACACTACCCTCGATGCCATGAATCACCTCCACTCCAACAACGGCATTCACCTGGGCATAAAGAAACTCCTCCAGGTATTTACAAAATATATTGGACCCCCAACCCCTTCACCCCTGCCAAGAAAATCATCCAATCCTGTTGAGCTTATGCACTAGGCAAGGACACCACCCGCACAGCCGGCCCTTCAGAACGACTCACCACTCATAAACCCTGGCAGTTCCTCTCGGGAGACATTGTAGGGCCTCTGCAACCCAGATCCAGGTACCACTATGTCATCACCTTCTTAGACACGTATTCAAAATCCATCATCGCCTGTCCCGCCAAGGAACATTATGCCATAGCTGTAGCTGACGCCCTGATCTGACACGTCTTCCCCTACTTTGGAATACCCCAAGCCCTACATTCTGACAACGCCTCGGAATTCACAAGCAACATCTGGTGGGAACTCTTAAATTTAATTGGGTATCACACATCCCACTTCCTCCCCCTACTGGCCTCAGGGAAACACCATTTGTGAACGCAGCCACCAATCCATCATGAACCAAATCCGTACACAGATCAAGGAAACTAAAAATGAGGACTGGCCCACCCACTTAATGATTGTTCAGTGGGTGATGAACTCCTGCCCACAGGAGGACGGTATATCACCCCACGAGCTTGTGTTCAAGGAAGCACCTCTCCTACCCCTACGACAACACCTACAGCCGCCTGCCACACCAACCACATCCGCTCCTCTCCACCACCTCAAGAGGTGAATCCACCATCTACAGAATTGCCTGGACCTCCAGCCAGATGCCATCCCCAACCCTCACGAACCAGGCGATACAGTGATGATAGCTAAACTCCCCATGCCACACAAACTCTCCATCCGTTTCATGAGCCCATACACCATCACCCACATCCGTAACCCATATCAAGTAGTCATAGACTACAACTACACTCCCCGCACCCTAAGAAATTGCCACGTGCACCCCTTCCAGTCCACCACCTCCCTCACCCTTCCCCACCTTCTGCCCCCTGCCCCGCTCCTCCCCCTGACTCCTACAACTGCTACATCTCACCTTCATCCTCTCTCTCCACTCCCCCCACCCCGACCCCACTGCCCGTCACGCCACATAGCACTTCACAGCTAGAGTCACCTACACTGACCCCATTATCTGTCATGCTGCCTAGCACCTCACAGCTTGACTCACCTGCGTCACAAATTCCTGGCCAGCTCCCCACCCCACCACCACCACCACCCTCCCCTTCAACACCCAACGCCGTCTCACCCGCTGCCCAGCCACCACCTCCTGGAAACCAGAGGCCCATGAACGCCCGTAAACCAACCCTTCTCACCACCAGCACCACCTCCCCCTACCCCCCAACATCACCTGCAAGACACCACCTCAAACACCTCCACCCCAACCCCCTCCCTCCAACACTACACCCCACACCCCCAGTGCACCCAGGCATCGCATGCCCACCTCACCACCCACCCCCACCCTCACCCTCTCCGGCCACCTCTCATGCCCTCCCACAAGATACACTATCACACCCACACCCCCAGCCTCACTTCCACCTCCAGACCACACCCCTCCCTCCCTTCACACCCCTATCATGACCGATATCACACTCATGCTACCTCAAACCCAAATCACTCCATCCCTTGCCCCATGGGAATTCGATGACACATTACCCTGGCATAAAACCACCACTACAGCCTCAGAGCCCAGCATTCAGCTCGATCCTCTGCAGAAGGCAACACCTTCCACCATGAGACTACGACACACCACTTGGGCACCGACGCTCAGCATTTAACACCGCGTCCGGGGCCCTCATCACCTCCTACATCTCCTTCTCACAGCCCCTGAGCCCTCCACACTTTTTATGACCTTCAACCCACATCTTGATGAAAATCAAACCACCTCAAACTGGATTGCCCTTCTGCAACATTTAATACCGGCCCTCACCACCAGTACCACCGAGACCTACTACCTGCAGTCACGGAGTTGTGATTTTTTTTCCTGATGACGGTGGTAAAATGCCAGCTGTGGCAGTGCAGGCTGCCACCACACCCCCAGGAGTAGGACACGGAGGGCTAGATGGCGTGCAGAATGCGGCCAGGCAATATAGTCATAAGTTCACCCAAGCCGCTTGCCCCTATTCCCCGGAACTCGCCCGCCACCACCAACGTAGTTAAAGTACACTACCTTCTGGGCGAGCTGACCACCAACAGGATCAGGGAGGAACTAGCCTAACAGTTCAGCACCCCAGCAACGGCCGGTAGCTGTGCTTTACCTGAGATGGCCTCTAGCCACTTAGAGACTAACAAGACAGGTTGAAGCCACTCATCAAAAAGGGCCAAGGCCTGTAGCCGGGCACCAGCGATGGGTTGTAGCCACTCACAAAAAAGGCCACGGCCTGTAGCTGGGCCACTAATTAGGAGACGGCCTGTAGCCACTCCACCCAGTACTGCTCACACCCCCTACAGAGACCAGCGACGGCCTGTAGCCACGTTGGGGAGAGACTGGTACGTCTCCCCTCCTTTTGTAGTTGCCTCGGAGGGCACGACACTGGCGATGGCCTGTAGCTGCACCTGTAGGGAGGAGACAGCCTGTAGCTGCTACTCTCCTGCACCTGCACATCACCCTCCTTGCGAGACTTCGGTGACAGCCAGTAGCCGCACTTCGCCTGCATTTCCATCAGGGAATAGGGCCCCGGTGATGGCCTGTATCCACACCGACAGTAAAGGTACAGCCTGTAGCCGCCCTCCATCTGTTGCCCAAGGGAACCTAGCGATGGCCGGTAGCCACACTGGGGAGAGACGCCAAAGTCCCCAACCCCCTGTGACTCCACAACGAGACGGTGAGCTGTGCTCAGTCCTACCCTCTGGCAGGAGCATAGAATACCCTCCTGTCCACCCAGACCAAGGCAACCTCTAGGAGGACCACTTTCCCGAAGATTGATGGAGAGGCCTCATACTGTCCCCAGGGTTGTTCCCTCTCTGCCCGGAGGAAGAAGGTGTCTACATGACGGACTCTGGCAGGGAATTGTGCTGCAGCCCAGCCCTGATGGTGGCGCCTCCAGCAGATGACCGCAGTCAGCGTCCCTCTGAGGACATCCCCTGGACCCCCGGGCAGGCCCACTCCCCACCTCGATGAAGGCAACGCCCGTCCTCCACCAGGCGCCAGAGTGAGCACCTCCAATGCCTGTTTGGCCCCTGTCCTGAGGGCCAGACCCGTCCCCAGCCAGACCCCAGTGAGGGGCCCTTCGCCACACACAGCACGAGCCCCAGCCGAGACGACGCCCCTGAAAGTGGTCCCGTGGGAGCAGGATGAAGGGACTCCCAAAGGGCCTCTGCTTACCCCAGGCTGAGAGTTGTAAGCCCTGGACCTTCCCTTCCCCCAGTGAAACAAAGTGGACCTAAAGACAGTGAACTTGAAGTGAACAGCGAGGCCGATACTTAAGGCGGAAGAGTGAGTTTACCGTGATATCAGTGAACAGTGAGACCCAGAAAAGACCGACACCAGTGAGTGTAAAAGAACAGGTTCCCCAGTGAAATCAAGTTACAAGTGTACAGTGAGGCCAAATAAGAACGTAAGATCATAAGTACAAAAGTACAGGCAGTGAATATTACAGACAGTGACACCCTGCTCACCCCCCTGTAACGGTGCCTGTAACATAGTGCTATCAATTACTCCCTTCCCTTGTGCAGAGTCAGTAACACCCCCCCCCTCCTCACTATAAGCTTAGTGTCAGAACAGTGAACACCTCACGAGAGTGCCTTCTCACCACGGACCGTGTAATAGTGCCTTTGCCCTCCTGACCCAGACTTAGATTCCTGTTCATCTTGTATCCTGTGTGATACTATACCCACTAATGCTAGCCTATGTATTGATTTTTGCCTATGAGACTGTAAGATCGTCGACCTATTCCACAGCAATTGAATTTGCCAATATATGTGTAAGGTTGTTGCCCTGTGTTTTTATGCCCTTGCCCTCTCTTGTTGGTCTAAGCTCCGGTCTAGAAAGGGAGCCCAACTGCACTCTAGGCGTTCTAGCAACAGGAAGCCGCCCCTTAAGCACTTAGCATAACAGTCCTTAGTTCTCAAAATCAGTGCGTCAGACTCCCGGAAACCGACTATAGACACACATTTTATTCCTCCAGTTCTCTTCAACTGCTGTGCAATAAATGCCCTGTCACTGCGCATCATATGGCATGCATCCCATACAGATGGTGTTAGTGGAACCTTAATTTTAATCTACTCTATATCCATCCTCCCCACATAGGTTCAAGTTAACTGTCAACTCTTCTTGCCCGAACTCATGCTGGCTCGCACTGGTGCTTGCTCACAACCAATGGCAGTGTGGCCGGCTTGTTTTATTGTTTTAGTATACTTAGTCTTCCAGTGATATTGGCAACATCGGAGAGAATTCAGTGAGATATAATTCGGCACCATCGCACCTTCGCTTGGGAGTAGATGAAAGAATTCGGGTAACCAAACCATAAAATCATCAGAAAAACCGTGTTTTGACATTAACCTATACCTAACCAACTTAGGTCTAACCTAATGTTAACCAACCATAACACATTTTGGTTGGGAAGGTGACAATGGTTCAACATTACAGATTATTTTCTCGAGGCACTCAATCTGACATTGCAATATGACCGGATGAATAAGTGAACACGTGCGGTCACGCGTATGAGTTACTGTTGTTTAAAACCTCCTGCCTCAAACCTTTCTGGCTCGCAACTGCATGTCCACTCACAGTCTGGATGGATGTATCCTAACAGCCACCTCCCCATAGACCAAAATGGCAATGAATAAGGAAGGTAAGAAAGAGGTGTTAGTAAGCTTCCTAACTGCACGAGAATACCGCCCATAGAACATTGCAGATATTGTCTTCTTTCCCAAGTTCCTTTCATAATATCAGACTTAGGTAGCCTTATCTCAATACGATACTAGAGGCAACATGGATAAAAAAAATTACGTAAATAAATTATTGAGACTCATTAGTTTACAGTTACCATAGGTCTTGCAGGATGAGTCTGGGTGGAATAGCTCTTCTCGTTTTATACAGAAGATAAGATCATAAGAAGAGAAGGTAACTGCAGTTGGCCAGTTGGCTAATAGAATAAAATAACGATAGCAAAGAAGAAGGCCCCCCCCACCAAACCCCCCAGCTGAAACGGCAGGAGAAGGTGAGAAAGAACGCTAAGTAGGCTAGTATACAAAAATTGACGACGAAATTTTAAAGTGAAAAAGGAAATTCATGAAGGTAGAATAAATCCTCTAATCACGAACGCATAAAGATTTATTCTATTCAAAGAGAGAGAGAGAGAGAGAGAGAGAGAATGTATGCTGTTTGAGTGACGGTTAACGTACAGAATAAGTCGCATAACATCCTGGGAAAGTTTATGCACAATTCCAGGTTGCCAAGCATTTAGCAGGTGTAATAAATATGGTAAAGCAAAATGAAGCTTGTGAAATATGTTACCTGGCTGCAACTGTCCAGCTGAGACTGGCAGAACTCCAACGTCCTTGGTTTACTGCACTGAGTTAGCGCTGGGGAGAGGAAGGATGTTATTGTCAGATTTTGACACATGAATTATGAAGTGATGTAGCGGTAAAAATTGCTACACATCAGCATAACCGTATCTCTCTCTCTCTCTCTCTCTCTCAAAGAGATGAGATATTGGTGATTCATATATAAAAGATGAGACTTTCGGTGATTGTATATATATATATATATATATATATATATATATATATATATAGATATATAATACGAACACGAGTATATCCCGGTATACAATCGTAACATTTGCGATGCTACATCATACACCCTTGCCTCACTCCATTGTTGATATTCAAGCACATCCTTAGAAAATATCCACAATACACTTCCATCATAAAAAAAATAATAATAATGAAAATGGCAACATTCAGCAGTTCTCCATCGACACCATATATCTGCAAAGTGTTTCATAATCCTTGCCTGTTCACCTTGTCACACACATTTCCAGATCCATAATTGCCAAAAATTGCGTACATTCATTCACACTTGCGTTCTCTCGTCTCACTGCAAATATTTGATCCACACATCCCGCACCACACTTGAGCCTGTATTAACGTTAGTGAAGGAAGCTCCCTAACACTTTCCATTACGAGCTTATTTTTAAATACAGTTCATTAATAAACCCGTGTGTGTTATTTTTGCCATCCATGCTGGTGTTTAAAAGATAAATACAACATAAAAGGCAGCAGCAAGGAAATAAATCACTAAGGACAAAGCATTAGGCAGCTTCTTTCATGAATGAGAATACGGGTCTTGAAAACACACTGTTCATCACAAACCACACATTCTGATATAATCTCCACCTTTCCTCTAATTATTCTTCCATATAAGATTTCTATATACATTCACCAGACTAATTATACTATATTTTTTTACACACTTCTTTCACCATTATTTTTGTACAGGAGCATAACTACGGCATTCTTACACTCTAGTGCTATAATTTCTCTAATACTAATTTCTAGTATAATCCCAAAGAAATTCTTACGCCACTCTTCCTCGCTACACTTAGAATCGTATTCTGGTAAGTTAATGAAGCTCACAAACATATATTCCTTAGTGATTTATTCTATTTATTACACCTTGCTTTCCTTCTCCGTGTTACATAAATCATTTTAATATCGCCATAATCTGCACAGGTAACGTATGGAAGGATATTAACCAGCCACATCCAAAAATATATTGCGAAGGAATAGGTGTTGGGGAGCTTTGTTACCCAACGAGAATACTACCATATATCACATCAACATCTGCTGCTTTTACGCTGTTTAATCTCCTCACAGCTTTAAAACAAACCAACAAACAAATCGTATTCACCTAACTTCCAATCAAACAGGTCCCTGAGATTAAACCTGAATGGACTATCAATACGACAGCCCATGATTCCCGTCTCGCCCGTTGGTTCAGAGGCTGCCATCATCATCATCAGCAGCAGCAGCACTGGAGTCAGCAGTGCTCCCATGAAGGACGATTTAGCAACAACTTTTCAATCTGTAGAAGAGTTAGGTTAAGTTTAGTTAGCCAGGTTAGATTAAGTTAGGTTAGTGAGGTCAGATTAGGTTAGGTTAGGTTAAGTTAATTAGGTTATGCTAGGTTTGTTAAGTTACATTAGTCAGGTTAATGTGGTTAGGTTAAATTAAGTTAAGTTGGATTTAGGTTTGGTTATGTTGTGTTAGAGATAGTTATGTTAGGTTAGGTTAGTTAGGTTCGATTATGTTGTTAGGTTAGGTTAGTTAGACAGATTGGTTTAGGTTAAAGTACGACTCAGTTTAATGCTTAATGAATTGACGATTTTTTTTTTTTTTTAGTGCAAGGAAGAATGATGCAAAGCCTAGAAGCCCGTAAATTCTCTCCAAGAAAAAATAAAAGACAAGATTATAGAAACCCAAATTGAAGATTCGTACATTTTGAGATAACAGGACACCCTGCATTTAAAACCTGGAAATTACTGGTAGTAGGAAATGCAAACAGAAGACAGTTCCAGAGTTGACTTGGTGCATAAATGAAGGAATGGGAGAAACGGTTAACTCTTGCATTAGAGAGCTGGACAGGAAAGGGATGACATTTTGCTTCTAGACGGGTGCTCAAAAGTTTTCGAGTCTGTTTTTAATAGAAAAATTTTAAAGCATCTTTCTTATCGTCAGTATGGGTTCTGTCAGGGACACTCCACCGGCGATCTTCTCACCTACCTTTCAGACTCCTGGTCATCCTCCTTTCGGGACTTTGGCGAAAGTTTTGCCATTGCACTTGACATCTCAAAGGCTTTCGATCGAGTCTGGCATAAATCTTTAATTTCCAAACTGCCCTCTTACGGTTTCTATCCTTCTATCTGTGACTTCATCTCTAGCTTCCTTTCTGGTCGTTCTATAGCCGCTGTTGTAGACTGCCATCGTTCTTCTCCTAGATCTATTAACAGTGGTGTTCCTCAGGCCTCTGTCCTATCACAAACTCTCTTCCTTTTATTTATCAGTGACCTTCTAAGCTGTACATCTAACCCTATCCACTCATATGCTGATGACTCCACCCTTCACCTTTCCATTCGATTCCCGCAACGTCCATCTCAGCAGTTGCTTCAACAAACGAGGGATGAGGTTATAGCACACCTAATGTCTGACTTGGCTCATATCTCTAACTGGGGTAAAAATAATCTTGTTTTTAATGCATCAAAGACTCAGTTTTTGCATCTATCAACCCGACAAAATCTTCCACAGGTATACCCACTAATGTTTGATAATATTCAGCTTAATCCTGCATCATCCTTGAACATGCTTGGGGTTTCATTTACTCGGGACTTGTCTTGGAAAGATCATATTACATCTCTTGTAAAATCTGCTTCCAAGAGATTGGGTGGCTAAGCCGACTCCGTTCCTACTTTACCCCTGCACAATTGTTGACTCTGTACAGGGGTTTTATCCACCCCTGTGTAGAGTACAACTCTCATGTGTGGGGAGGCTCCCCACATACAGCTCTTCCCAAAAGGGTGGAGTCAAAGGCTTTTCGCCTCATTAACTCTCCTCCTCTTACTGACTCCCTTCAACCTTTGTCTCTTCACTGCAATGTTGCATCTTTATCTCTTTTCTATCTCTACTTCAATGGTCACTGCTCCTCTGAACTGTCTGCATGCATTCCTCCACCCCTACGACGGACGCGTAGCACCCGTCTAGCAGCAAACTCTCATCCCTTTTCTGTCCAACTCTCTAATGCAAGAGTAACCGTTACTCCCAGTCCTTCATTTATGCAACAGGTCAACTCTGGAACTGTCTCCCTCTGTCTGTATTTCCTACTTCCTATGATCTCCAGTTTTTCAAACTCAGTGTGTGCAGGCATCTCGAAATGATCGGATCTTGAATTTGGCTCTCTCTTATATTTTGTTTTTCTCTTAGAAGGAATAGTTTTGCAGGCTCGTTCTCTTTGGTTCCTTCTTCCTCACATAAAAAAAAAAAAAAAAAAAAAAAAAACATACCATTGTGGTGGAAGGATACGAGCAGACAGTTCAAAGGAGCAGTGACCATTGAAGTAGTGATAGAAAAGAGATAAAGATACAACAGTGAAGTGCAGAGAAAGAGGTTGAGGTGAGCCAGTAAGTGGTTTAGAATTATTGAGATGAAAAGCCTCTGACTCCACCTTGTTGAGAAGAGCTATATGTGGGGAGTCTCCCCACACATGAGAGTTGTACTATATGCAGGGGACAATAAAACCCATGGAAAAATTCAACTGTGCAGAAATGGCTTTACACACCTAATCTCTTTGAAGCAGATTTACAAGAGAGGTAATATAATCTTTCGAAGGTATATCCTGAGAAAATGACACCTCAAGTATTTTCAAAGATGATGAAGTAGTGAGTTGGGTAATATTAAAAATGAGACGATATTTCTGTGGTAGATTTTGATGGGTCGAAAGATGTAAGAAATGAGGTTTTGATGCACTGAAAACAAAAAGATTACTTTTACCTCAATCAGAGATATGAGCCAAGTAAGACAATAGGTTTGCCATACTTTCATCCACTGTTTGTTGAATTTACTGCTGAGATGGACTCTATGGGAGGCGAATGGAAAGCTGAAGAGTGGAGTCATCAGCATATCAGTGGATAGAATTTGATGTACAGCTTACAAGGTCCTAGAAGAAAAGGAAGAGAGATGGTGATAGGACACAACCCTGAGGAACACCACTATTGATAGCTCTAGGAGAAAAATATTGGCAGTGTGCTACAGCAGCATTAGAACGACCAGAAAGGAAGTTAGATATGAAGGCACAGATAGAAGGATAGAGACCTTATGAGGGCAATTTAGAAAATAAAGATATATGCCAAACTCGATCGGAAGCCTTTGAAATATTTAGTGCAATGGAAATGCTTTTGTCAAAGTTCCAAATGGAAGATGGCCAGGAGTTCGATGGATAGGTGGGAAGATCGCCGGTGGAGCGTCCTTGACAGAACCCATACTGACGGTCGGAAAAATAGGTTGTGGTAGCGAAAAGGGTTTAAAAATACTTTTCTTAAAAGTATATACAAAAACTTTTGAAGTAAACAATGGAAAAGTTTGGCGATAGTTAAAGGACTGGGAATGGTCACCCTTCTTTGGGACAGGCTGAATGATAGGAAACTTCCAGGAAATAGGAAAGGTACAAGTTGACAGAAAAAGGAGAAAGAGTTTACCTAGGCAGGGCGTAAGCACAAAAGCACAGTCCTTAAAGACAACAGAAGGAACCTCATCAGGGCCATATGATTCTTAGTACTGAAGCCAGTAATTGTAGAAAGCACACCAACTGAAAAAAGTTTAATGTTAGCAGTGAGGAAGTCAGAGGGTTGAGGAGATGGAGGAACAGCAATAGAATCGCTCAGGTGGAATTGGGGGAGAAAGTCTGAGCGAAGGGTTCTTCTTTATCGTAGAAAAAAATACTTGCAGAGACACCAGAGTGGAAAAGAGGAAGAATGATGAAGTGAAGGTGTCAGAACGGTTTTGGCGAGGTGCCAGAAGGATCTGGAGGAATCTGAGTTCGAGAGTTCAGAGCATTTAGTATGAAATTATTTTTAGCTGAACGACGAACAGAACTACGTTGATTCTGGACAGTATCATAAAAGAGATGAGCTTCATGGATGGGTTGTCTCCAGGTCCTTTTATAGGAACTCTCCTTGTTGTGGACAGCATTGGAACAAGCATAATTATATATTTTTTTTCCCCTGCATTATTCACAGAATATGAGAAAGGAATGTATATATGCTTCCATGCTCGAAAGAATAACTTCCATAATGCGGAAGACACATCCAGATGGCTCTTGGCCATGGAAGCGATAAATTTTCCTGGGAAATCAACGAAGTACTCCCTGACGGCCTCCCAATCAGCAGCTCCAAAGTTCACCACCCACATTCTCTTGGTAGGTCCACAGGCCTTACAAGAGTAATAGGGCGATTTAAGGCGATAAGGTTGTAATAAGAGCCCAATGGAGAGAAAAGATAATCAGCCTAACAAGAAGGATCATTTGTAAGGAGGAGGTCAAATATGTTGGAACTCTCTCGAAGGAGGTCAGTGTTACAAGTATTGTGCTGTACTACCTGCTCCAAGTCATAAAGGAGAGCAAATATGTACATGTGTTCACAGGTGCATCAGTGAAAGGGGTGGAAAGCGAAAGGTAGTGGTGAACACTGAAATCATATTGAATGAAGATTTCAGAGACAGGAGAAACTGATACTATGTGTTCCATCTTTGCAGTATGACAGTCACAGAATTTTTCTTGGTGGAATTAAGGGATGAGGAAACAGCACATATATATTTAGCCACAGAATGCCAGGATAGCCGAAGCCATAGAGTAGAGAATTCAGATGATTCAAGTTCATGAACACGAAAGCAAGATATATTGTTGTGTACATATACACAACAGCCACTTATGGCTTTGAAATGAGTATAGAGAAAGTAGGAGGATACAGAGAAGGCTATCAGTTGCCTTAGAGTTCTGTCTCTGTGACGAAGGGAAGGTGAGGTTCAGAGGAAAAGAGGTGGTGTTGAACAGAGAGAAAACTAGAGGAAACTCTAAGAATGTTGCAGAAATGAAGAGGAAGAGAGTAAGACAATGATTCCAGGCAATGCACTTGGTCGTTACCAGGAGAGGGACGGATGATAGAGGTTTTTATGGTCCCTTCTCCCCTGTGCACTCCAAGCTGAGTGTTGAGATGCAATTTTCACAATATTTTGAAAAGAAAGTGTGGTGTGTAATATGCATGTTGTCTGGTGATGACAGTTGGAGGAATTTGTATTGGAGAATATCATGGCCTACTCTTTGTGTTACAGAAACCCTGAAAGGGTTCATCAAAGGAGGATGTCAGAAACTAGTCCCGATTGCTGGTGAGACGGGAGATCTAACTCACCCCTTCATCAGCTTTCCAACCACCTTGGGAATACAGCCCTGTTGGACTGGTGCTACAGTCTACTTCTTGTTGACTTAGGTTAGGGTAGGTCGAATTAGGTTAGGTTAGAATAGCGTTTAGATTAATGCCTATCGATGGGAGGAGAGTCATTTATGTTAGCAATACTATCCAAGTCCCAGTCGTGTCCTAGAATACGAAATGCAGGATAAGATATTTTCACTTAAATTGCTGGATTAGAATACAGTAGGCCAGGTTGGGACAGGCTTTTGTTTTACATTAGTTATGGTGAGGCGATAGTGTTAGATTTGGTTAGGGCAGGTTGCCAGGTTTGATTTTTAGGCTCAGGTTCTTATTTATGGTAAAGTTTAGATTATGTTAGGTTACAATCAGAGCTGGGCACTTCCGCATTCACTTCCGCAAACCGCAAATTCTGCAATTGCAGAAGTGTGATTTTGTTTGCGCATTTGCGTTTGCAACAAATTTTACTCAAATTTGCGGTTTTGTGTTCTGCTTTCACAAACCTGCCCTCAAACCAGCCTAACCACTGGGAACGTTGAGCAGTTTCTTTTTATGAAAGGCAACATGGACCTACTCAAGATGGGGTTCTCTCAGTTGCTGGAGAGTCTGACTGTGACTGAGGAGCGAAGACTGAGGAGGTTAGAGCTGAGGAATAGAGGTGGATTGGTGTGTCAACTTGTCCTGTGAGCTGTGAAGTGTAATAACTCAATTCATTTACCTACAGTAATGAATGATTTACCCTTGTTTTGTAGTAGAAACAGTCCAATATACCAATATAATAATATTTAAATTACATATTTTAGTTTTACCATGAACATAATTATTATATATTCCATTCAGTACTGCAGACAATTTCCAAACTTTATAAAGGCACCTACTGTTAGTCAGGATTGAGTAAATAAAGATGTAGTTGAAGTGGATGAGTAACTAGAGATTATTTTTAACCCCTTGATTATGAAAAATATCATCCTAAACTTAATATAATCCTTTAAGATATCCAGAATAAAATCAAACCGATGCCGTGGTACAGAAAGGGATACAAATGGTTTGTGTTTATGCTTGCATTTGCGAAACCGCAAATTTCAAGAAGTTTGCAGATTTGCAGTTGCGGAAGGTAAAGGTTTGAAGTTGTGGATTTGCGTTTGTCGAAGTGAATTTTCGTTTGTGGTGCCCAGTTCTGGTTAAAATTATCAGCGCCTCTAAGCCTTTTTGTCAGGAATTAAACTGGGCCCATTGGCCACATGAAGTGGGTCTACAGTGGGCTCCATTTACATTCTTGGCTTTCATTTACAGTCCAGCTGTGATGATACTGAGGGATCTGATATGTAGTGAGAAGCAACACTGTGTACGTTTTCGTTTTTGTTTTGTTTTCATTCTGGAAGGCTCCAACATGCTTGCATGAGCCGGCCTTGATCACCTTATGGCGGCTTTCCATGCTGTTCGATCTTTGGCAGCTTCCCTATTTAGTCCCTTAACCCTGAGACCACACTCAGTGACTTCTTCCCAGGTCTTTTTCGATGTACTGTACCTCTCACTACCCTAGCCCAACATTAACACTTCTCACTTGCTGCACCCAGTTATCATCCACCATCCTCTCCACATGCCCAAACCATTTCAATCTACCTCTCCTCATCACAACACCATCCTACCTCTCAACTCTTCCATCGTAAACCTAGCCCCTCCAGCCCTTGCACTCAAGGATGCACTGGACATTCACCTAATCAGTGCTATTTCTGTACATTTGAGCTGCGAATATCCTTTTCCTTTATTGCCCAGGTTTCACTACCAAACAACAAAATACTCCTAAAACATATCTTATACAAAGATCCCATAGCATGGAGAGAGGGCCCTCTCAATGTCAGGATACAGCTCTCAAAACTGACACCTTTGCCTATTCTACATTAATTTTGCTGGGGATATTTACACCGAAAATTGTTCGGTACGAATTCAACAAAGACAGCCTCCGGGGCTTCAGTATTGCAACACATTTCAGAAACTGGTACATTCTCACTGACACCTCACGAAACGCAACATTCCACATCAAGCATTCTATTCTCCCTCGTACCACAACATCACATTCTGTTCGCCGAAATTTCACAAGCCACCAACTGACATACCGATCCCAAACTCCCGTCTAATCGCCATCGTATATTCCTCATAAGGATTCGCTTCAAACCAGACTAGATATGCA
The DNA here is from genome assembly GCF_032717465.1 of Coenobita brevimanus. Lineage (NCBI taxonomy): Eukaryota > Metazoa > Arthropoda > Malacostraca > Decapoda > Coenobitidae > Coenobita > Coenobita brevimanus. The sequence goes on along the minus strand of NC_136984.1, from coordinate 6,472,907 downwards.
TCACTTACACAAGCTAAAACAATGTAGACTCGACAAAATTCACCAAAAAATCGAACGTCACTTCAGAACACTATATACATCTATCACTAAAATCAATAGACACAAAAACAAAATTTACAAAATCATATTTAACACGGACGACCACCACATTCCATGAGATAACAGACGGCACCACAACCCAAATTTTACAGCTGAGATTGTTTGATCTCATAAAACATAGCGACTCACTCAAACACAGCTCACCTTTCCCACGCACGGACGTCACCATCACAAAGATCCAGCAATTAAAGAACCAAATTGATAAAATTAACACAAAGACAACAGAAATTCGGGAAGCTCTTGTGGCAACAATCAACCACTCCTTGATTCTCTCTTGGCTCTACAAAACAATTAAAAGCATTAATAATTCACAAACATGCACTTCCTAGAACTATATCGTCATCACTACCAACACTCAGCACATCCTTTTTTTTCAGAGAACATGCAGACATATTTCTGAACCAGTGTTCAAACACAGGTGGCCCTACACCAACACACAGTGAGTTAGAAATCCTTGGAATTTAAACTTACAGTAGGAGTGTTCAGAGAGGAAAGCAAAGTATTATGTTTGGTGCTACATGAAGAAGTAGTTAGCATGTTCTGGATAGGGAAACTGATGGAAACTGGAGACATAATTTCAACAATCAAGACACAAAAATGGTTATGGGCAGGACATACCCTTTTTAGCACAGACAGCAGATGGATAAACAGAGTAAATGAACTGCAACTAAAATGAAGTGAGAATCAGAGGCAGACAGAAGACAAGATAACGTCATCATTATTGGGGACAAACGCTCTGGGGTGCATAGCCCCACGCACTCTCTGACTTCACCCACAGGGGTCTCTTCATGTAACCCTCCAGGAAGCGACTCGTCCTACTCAAAATATACTCGTATGTAGGCATGAATGGTTAACCTGCTTCAGCAGTGACTTGCATGACCTTCCCCTTGGTCTCCTCCAGTCCAGATTAACTCTCTCAGAGATAATGGTGTGGACAGGGTGAGCCTCAAGAAAAAGGATGCATTATGAGGGTATCAGGCCCCAACTCAGTCTCACAGCTGCTCGTTATGTACTCAGTTTTACAAGCTCTATCCCATAATCCTGCGAAGGCATTAATACAAAAGGAATCAATCTGCTGCTTCAGGTTACTGTTCAGTGTCCATGTCTCATAGCCATATAATTAAAAAGGGAACACCAGTGTCTTGAAGATACGAATTTTCCTCCTTGTACACAAATAACAGCAAAGCTGAAAGGCAGGTTTGGAATGGATCTTCTGATGGGCTTGGTAAACGAGTTGAAGGACATTCACATAACGGTCTTCTACCTCTGCAGTGATTTCCCTAACATACCCGTACCTTTTCTTCTCAGCATAACTCGTGCCTATTGAGAGATAAGTCTGTGCTACTCCGAATCACCAGCAAGTCTGGCACCATGACTCACTTCAGTTGTAGCCAGTATCCTCAGTGAGACAAAACCCCCTTCTTGATCTTGGGCACTCTCCAGTGCATTTATCATCAACAGCCAGGGTAGCACATTCGAAGATATCCCATGATTCAACAGGGTCCTCGACAGTACTGAGCACATTAAACTGATTTGAGATTGCCATTGCACATTCATAAGCACACTATTCATCCCTGAGTTTCTCAAGATGGAATTGTTTTTGGTAGAATTTTGAGCTTCTCTCAGTTTTGAACAGAAGCCTTAAAGTCTGTGATCAGTAACAAAGAACACTGCACTCCTGAAAACACTGTAGTTCTGAAGGATCCTTCAGTGAATACGAACAATGATGTGATCCTTTTCCTTTGTAATCCCTCTGGTATTGGAATACGAAGTCCAGTTGTGAAATTCTGGTCATTGGAGCCAGGATCCAACAAGTCTCAGCTTACAGGACTTTGCAAAATTCAGAAGGTAAGAACCATTTGATTTCCTGGTTCCAGAGCAATGGGGACCTACACATTCTTCGAAGCCCTCCCTGCTAGTACCAGTAACCCCATTGAAATCACCCAGGACCATGATTGTATCCCAAGTAGCTCTGTGTTCCATAACTGTCAAGTTTAGCATAAGACAGTGCCTTAGCTTCACAATTACTTACCGCAGTTGGAGAGTCACAGTCGGAATGTACATGCCAGTGAGATGTTGAGCCCAAAGAGTGTTTCATCCTCCCCAGGATTATATGTTCATCAACTGGAGTAACTTTTGACACAGCAAACAAAGCGAACAGCAGTTCCAAAACAACACCTCCAAGCTGTGCACTATTGTCACAGCCAGACCAATAATATGTATAACCATTGATGCTGAACTTGCCATGCCCAGGTCACCTCAGTTCAGACGGTACTGCTACGCTAACCCTAAAAGACCCCAACTCTATTGACAACAAAGGCAGTTGGTCGTCCATCAAAAGGCTTAGAACTTTTTGTACCCCCAGTCAAAGTGCCTTCCGAAGCATGCCTCTACAAGGTCGTGTGTCCTCAGTGCCGTTGCGACATGAGTTAAAAACAGGAGTGGGGCTAGAGTGTCATCCGGCTGCTACATTCCCTTAAGTATTACCCAGCAACCATCATAACTGGTGCTGGTATGATAGGATCCCACAAACCCCAATAGGCTGACACCTGAGGAGGGACCCCTGGCAATACTGGGCCAGGGTCTGGGAACTCACAGTTACCCTGATCACTGTTCCTTTTCTTAAATCGTGTGAGATGTAAGCCTTTACAGGGAGGGGATATAAATCTCCCAACCCAGGAAATGACTCACAACTAGCCTGGGAACAGGGGGTGAGAAATCTCTGACAAGGGGTATCCAGGTCTGATTCAGAGTTTTCCTTCTAGGCGGACTGCCAACCAAGGCTAACTAGCTCTGCCCACCCTGCTGCAGTAGATGGTGGTTGGCTAAAGTAGGTCATAGGAGTAGACTGTAGCACCATTCGAGCAGGGCAGTACTCCCAAGGTGGATGGAAAGCTGATGCCAGGGGGAGCTGGAGCTCTTGTTTCATCAGCACTAGGGACCAGTTCCTGACCATCCCCCTTAGCTGAAAATTTTCATTATTTCAGTAACATAGAAAGTAGGCCACCATGCTCTTAAATGCAAGTTTCTCAAACTTTCAACAGCAAACTACATGCACATTACACACAAGACTTCCTTTTCAAAATTAAAAAAGAAAAATGACGTCTATAACAAAGCCTCGGAGTCCCCAAGGGGGGTGGGGGACCACAAATGTCCCCACCATCCGCCCCTCTCCCAGTGATGATGCAACGAGCTGCCTGGAACCACTGTGTTGTCCCCTTCTTCAACATATCTGCAACACTTGTGGCCTTTCCTCTAATTTTCTCTCTGCTGAACACCACCTCTCCACCTCTAAACCTCACCTTCTCGTCTTAACTAAGACTCCCCTGTCTGAGGCAACTGATAGCAAACCCTTCTCTGTATCCTGATACTTTACATTGATTTCAAAGCCAGTGGTGGTTGTTGTGCATATGTCCACAACGACTTATCTTGCTCTCGTGTTCCTGAACTTGATTCTTTTGAATTCTCTACTCTTTGACTTCGGCTTTCCTGGCATTCTCTGACTTAATATATTTGTGCTCTTTACTTGTCCCTTAATTCTACTAACTATGAAAAATTCTTTGAATATCTTACTTCTACGATGAAGCACATCTTATTCATTTCTCCTTTCTCTGAAATCTCCATCCTAGGAGATATCAATGTTCACCACCATCTTTGGCTCTTCTCTCTTTTCACTGATCCACCTGGTGAACAAGCCTATATCTTTTCTATCCTTAACCCCTTAAGACCGCAACTGTTTCAGGCAGGGTACCTCCCGCAACCACAATTCAGAGGTGTTTGAGAGACTCATCAAGGGCAAATTGACTGTGTTCTGGCAAAAGAGGAAGAATTTACACACCTGACAACGCAATCCGTACCCCCGTAGGCCTAATGGTTACCGCACAATCGAGCGTCAAATTTAAAAAAAAAAGTTTATGATAGTTACCCCTCAAAAACAATCGAAAACATGAAAATTTTGATAACTACCTATATTTTTTAGTGAAACAGGTCATTTCAAATTATTTTGTCACACCATCCATGAAAACAGGTGTATGTAGGTGTGGGGAGATTACTAGCCTGTGGGGAGATAAAGTAAGCTGTGGAGAGTAGGCCTATAGGTACGGGGGTTGGAAATAACCAGCTTTTCGCATGAAAAGAAAGCACTTCAGTGTGTTCTGTAACAGCTACCATGAAAACAGGTGTGTATGTAGGTGTGGGGAGATAACTAGTGTAGGGAGTAGGCCTATAAGGCCTTGGTGGTACTTGAGGAGAAAAATTTTGGCAACAACCAAATTTTCTTGTGGAAACCCTCCATTTCAATGGGATTTGTCATACCAGCCATAAAAACAGGTGTGTATGGAGGTGTGGGGAGGTAAAACAGGTGTGGAGAGTAGCCCTACAAAGCCTCATAATCATTCCAAAACTAACACAGACGCAAATAAATGTTTATAACCATCAAGGACATCAAAATAAGGTTGAATAATGCTATAAATGCATGCATAAGAAAAGAAAAAATACTAATTTGTTTCCGATTTCTCTTTTTACTGTCCCAACTTCCCGTTACACATTTATCACACCATTACAATTATCACATTATCACTACACTTCATCGCACTTATCATTACAGTTTCGGCAACAACCAAATTCTCCTGTGGAAACACTCCATTTCATTGGAATTTATCACACGAGCCATGAAAACAGGTGTCTTTGTATGTGTGGGGAGATGAAACAGGTGCGGGAAGTATCCCCACGAGGCCTCAAAATCTTTCGAACACTAGCAAAGATGGACACTACTCAGAGGTACTAATCTGGGCAGGCAGGGAGAATGAAAAAAAATAATAATAATAAGATGCGTCGTATGTAGTACAACATACAGCATTCTCCAACTACGTACATACAGAAACTGGTAGATACGAAGTGAGAAATGAACAGAGTGAGATGTAAAAATTTGGGAAGAAGTAGAAATAATATGAAACAGGTCCGTACATCAGGCCTGACACTCGGGGGCCTGTTGGGGATTGGAAGGGTAGTGAGGGACAAGGAGGGAGAGATGGGGTGGGGTTTGGGGGAGGGGACGAGGCTAGCAGGGAGGGAGGAGGGGCAAGAGAGGGTGGGGAGGGATGCAGGTTGTTGTGGGAGGAGAGATGCAGTAGTATGGAGGGGTGGGAGAGTGATGGGGGACAAGGAGGGCGTGAGGGTGTGGAGTAGAGAGTGGCATGGAGGCGGCTGAGAGGGGGGGTGCCCCCCCACCACCTGGGTTGGTCCGATCCAACCCTCACGCCACATCAGGGGCAAGTTCTCATTGGCCTGAAGCCATGTACGTCATTATCGGGGTGGAGCAAGCGGTCCACAGTTTTTTACAGGCTGCGTTCAATTAATGCAATTAGGCATTTTGGCATAAAACTCAAATCGCATCAATTGATGCAATTAGGATTTAAGGGGTTAATGACCTAGTGCAGCCTGTACAGTACCCTACTCGTATCCCTGACCGCCATGGGGAGAGTTCCAACATATTTGACCTCGTCCTTACAACTAATCCTTCTGATTACACTGTTAATCTTTCCTCTTTGTTGAGCTCCTCCAATCACAACCTTATTACCTTAACCTGTCGTATCACTCCAGTACGACCTGTGGACCCCCAAAGAAACGTCAGTTGTGGCATTTGTGAGCTGCAGATTGGGAGGCCCTCAGGCAGTGCTTCTTTTATTTTCCCTAGACTGATTATTGCTTCCATGGCCAGGAGCCACCTGAGTGTGCCTTGCTTATTATGAAGGTTATTCTCTCGGGCATGGAAGCATATATTCCTTTCTCAAATCTTTTGACTAATGCAAGAAGGCCTTGGCTTAATCACGCTTGTTCAAATGCTATCCACAACGAGGAGAGGGCCTATAAAAGGTGCCAGAGCCTATGCACCCCTAGTCCACATCATTTTTATGTTTCTGCCCAGAATCGTGCTAAGTTTGTTCTTCTATCTATCTATAGCCCGACGCCCTAATCCCGCAAAGGGTGGCCGAGTTTGTTCTTCGGTCTACTAAAAATAATTTCATCCGTACTAAATGCTCTCAACTCTCCAACTCGAATTCTTCCCACTCCTTCTGGCACCTTGCCAAAAACCTTTCTATCAACTTTATCTCATCATCCTTCCCTCCTCTTTTCTACTCTGGTGGCTCTGTAACTACTTCTACTGATAAGGCAGATCTCTTTACTTATATTTTCTCCTCCAATTCCACCTTAGAGATTCCGGTGCTGTTCCTCCATCACTTCCCCCCCTCTGACTTCCTCACGGCTGACATTAAAATTTCTTCAACTGATGTATTTTTTGTCATCGCTGGCCTCAATGTTAACAAGGCATATGGGCCTGATGGGGTCCCTCCCGTTGTCCTCAAGAACTGTGCTTCTGTGATTACACCCTGCCTAGGAAAACTCTTTGGCCTTTGTCTATCAGCATGCACCTTTCCTTTTTGCAGGAAGTTTACTGTCATTCAGCCGGTCTCAAAAAAGGATACATTCCCAACCCTCTAACTGTCGCCCAATTGCTTTAACATCCTGTGTCTCAAAAGCTTTCGAATCTGTTGTTAACAGAAAAAAAAAAAAATAAAGCATCTTTCCTATCACAACCTTCTTTCTGATCGTCAGAATGGGTTCCGTCATGGATGCTCCACTGGCGAGCTTCTTACCTACCTTTCAGACTCCTGGTCATCCTCCTTTCGGGACTTTGGCGAAAGCTTTGCCATTGCACTTGACATCTCACAGGCTTTCGATTGAGTCTGGCATAAATCTTTAATTTCCGAACTGCCCTCTTGCAGTTTCCATCCTTCTATCTGTGTATTCATTTATAGCTTCCTTTCTGGTCGTTCTATTGTCGCTGTTGTAGACGGCCATCGTTCTTCTCCTAGATCTATAAACAATGGTGTTCCTCAAGGCTCTGTCCTATCACCAAGTCTTTTCCTTTTATTCATCAATGACCTTCTAAGCTGTACATCTAACCCTATCCACCCATAGACTGATGATTCTACCCTTCACCTTTCCACCCGGTTCTCAGAACATAAATCTCAGCAGTTACTTCAACAACCAAGGGATGAGGCTAGGCTCACTTAATCTCTGACTTGGCTCGTATCTCTGATTGGGGTAAAAATAATCTTGTTTTTAATGCATCAAAGACCCAGTTCTTACACCTCTGAAGCTGACAAAATCTTCCACAGGAGTACTCACTAATATTTAATAATATCCAGCTTAACCCTGCATCATCCTTAAAACTACTTGGGGTTTCATTCTCTCGGGACTTATCTTGGAAAGATCATATTACAACTCTTGTAAAATCTGCTTCCAAGACTTCAGGTGTACTAAGCCGACTCTGTACAGTCTTTACCCCTGCACATGTTTTTGACTTTATTCACGAGTTTTATTCGCCCCTGTGTAGGGTAAAACTCTCATGTGTGGAGAGGCTCCCCACGTACAGCTCTTCTTAATAGCATGGAGTCAAAGGCTTTTTGTCTCATTAACTCTCCTCCTCTTACTGGCTCCTTTCAACGTCTGTCTCTTCGCTGCGCTGTTACATCTTTATCTATTTTCTAACTCGTCTTCAATGGGCACTGCTCCTCTGAACTGTCAGCTTGCATCCCTCCACCTCTACAACGGGGGCTCAGCACCCATCTAGCAACAAACTCTCATCTCTTTTCTGTCGAACTCTCTAAAGCAGGAGTTAACCGTTACTCCCAGTCCTTCATTTATGCAACAGGTCAACTCTGGAACTGTGTCCCTCTGTCTGTATATCCTATTCCTTATGATCTCGAATCCTTCAAACGCAGTGTGTCCAGGCATCTCGAAATTAATGGATCTTGTATTTGGCTCTCTTTTGTATTTTTTTCTTCATAGAAGAAACGGTTTGTGGGCTCCTGGGCTTTGTTTCCTTCTTCCTTGCATAAAAGAAAAAAATTCTCCATATAACCAGTCTTCTTTTTTTGGTCGTGCGGGGTGTCTGTTCACCTTTCTTACTGGCCATGGCTTTTGGGGTTGCCTGAGGACAGAGAGCAAGATGAGATTCTGAGATTGGCTGGGTTTGGATGGAATGCACTAACAAACGATAGGTCAGACGCTAAGATGAGGTAGGCATTTGTCTAGAAGTGGTGCGTCAGGTTGATGATGATGATGCTGTGTGTGTGTGTGTGTGTGTGTGTGTGTGTGTGTGTGTGTGTGTAACAACAGACTTCAAGCACAGAAGTTTTTGCTCTCACGTCGGTGGCAATTATTTTTCCACAAGGACGTAATCCCAGCCGTCATCTTTACCAGTACAGTTCCATCTTACATTTTTTCCATTACACATTTCAGTCCAATCCTTCCACTTCCCATTATCATCTCTGCATATTTCTTATATCCTCACCACATGTATTCCTATTTTTCTCTATCTCAGAATATTACTCGCTTCTATCAGTGTCAAATGTTCAGTATTCACGATATTTCTCTGTACAGCACCAAACTCAGTCATTTTACTACCATTCTGCTATCATCATTCCCATTTACCACCATTTTGAAACAGTCTTTCCAACTGTTCATTGCTTCACTTCCATATGCTAATGTTTTCTCACATTCATGCTTCGCTTGTGCTCACCTCTTCATCTCCATTCCAAATACCTTGCCACCACCTCATGCAATAAAAGTTCCTTATTCTCAGAAAACCTGGCTTTTTTTTTTTTTTCTTCCAAAATCAATTCCCCCCCTTCCCTCTCTCTCTCTCTCTCTCACACACACACACACACACACACACACACACACTCTTAACAGGCTCTTCAAGTGTTTATTATTACCTTCAGTGTATTACCATCATTTTTTGCTTTGCTTTTTTGCCGCCAAAGTAGGCACTACTTTCTTTTTCCTTCCATTGCTCTTTCAATCTCTTCTTTTTATAAGCATTAATGCCTTTCAGTATAAGAGCTATTTGTGTGACTCAACATATCCCACAGTAAGGTCAAAGTCTGTATCTACAGACAGAATCTGTGCAGGCATCGGATTTCTGCAGTCCTTTCAAAAACCTTCTTTACTTCGTGTCCGATCCCAGCCAGTTCAACCAAGGGTCTTTCAGAGCCAGTAAGGTGCAATCAGCTTCATTCACTTTATTCATTCTCAGGGATGTTATCCCTAAAAGGATTACCTCGCTGAGGGTTGACACTGTTTTTGCTACCTAATCTGCACATTCATTCTCTTGCAGTTCGACATGGGCTGGGACCCAGCAGAATAAAATCCTCTAGCCATGACGGTCCAGGAAGAGCTATGGTAAACTTTACCAAATGCAGATAATGGCAGTACAAAATATCGCTAACACAATAATATACGGCAGCTTTGATTATATGAAATAATGATGAAACAAACTAGAGCTAATATGGGTTTTTATATATAGCCTCAATAAATATATGAAATGCTCTCCAGATTTCGTGGTTATACACTGGTTCATGCTTAGGTATGCTTAAAAGTATCATTATTCGCCTTAGTTCCTAGGGAGGTCATTTTGTGTCAGACTGCTTTTGACTCCAAACTGGTTAAGTGATTCACACAAGTTGGTGAGAGTTTTTCTGTAGTTGACTTTTACTTCTTCCATAGCCCCTGCTTATCAAGTTTTGATTCAAAGACTTGGATAGTTGAAGCTGTAACCACACTCTCAGGGCAATTACTCCACATCAAGGGTATTAGGGATGTAAATGATTTTGTTCAGAGATCCAGTCTTGAGAATTGATGTTCCTCAGTGGGTTTCTTCTTCCCTCTCTAGTTTTTTCATGGCAATGATCTAGGCCATCTTTGTGTTGGCATGTTTAACTTCTTCAGTGTTTCCTCACAGGGTACTTCAGGCCTCTCATGCCGAGATATTAACCCCGTAGCATTCTCGGCAAATTTTTCAATTGCTTCTATACCATTATGAATATCAAACTGCATTTACGTACTCCAGGTGTGGCCTGATCAGTAATGTGAACATTGAAGTGAATATTTCACAGTATATGTACTCAACATGTAGTGCTGTATGGTATGTAGGAGGACTACTGGGCCTTGATAGCAGGTGTGAAGCCAATGCCCATAGTCAGACACATAAAAAAATAAATAAATAAATAAAAAATAACCATCTCAGGGTCCCCGCAACCTCGTTTGGTGTTTTTTCTTTTGCAGTCTGGTAACTGAATATGACAGCTTTCTCAGTAGGCTAATCACCCCAATACATTTCTCAGAATTAACCTTTCTGATTCATGATGACTGATCATAGTGCTGGTTCTGTGGCATCTGATACCTAAGTGAATGTAGTGGTGCGGTCTCCCCTCCCTCCTTGTATTAAATGCATTTTAGGCATGCAAAACACGCAAACCCTTGTGCGGTGTGGTGCGGTGAGGATCTGTCCGTTCTCCCCTTAGGGGCTAAGATGCAAATGAATGTGTTTGGATGGATGAGTAAATGGGGAGTGTGTCGTCCTGTCTCGGCTACCTCCCTTTCCTTGGGGGAAGCAGCCTAGGTATATAGATAGACAGATAGATTATTGTCACACCTAAAGGATGCCTGATCTAAAGGAATTTAATTGAAAAAATATATATATTTGACGGAAATAGGTGCCCTCTATTCAATGCCAGGCAGAATATTTCCGCTCTGTATTGGTATCCATCTCAATACCACAGTCAGACACCTCAGCCAAGCAGCCCTAGTGGAATAGGTTGGGTCAAGTTAAAGTAGGTAATTTTGCCTGGGAAACACACTGAGCATATTTTCGAGAAAAAAACTATCGTTAGTTTTCAAACGATGGGACCAGTATCGTCTCTGGCTGAGGGTTCTTGGTGGGGAGACAAGTACCAACGCAGAATGGAAATATACTGTTGGGCAAGGCAGAAGCCTAGTGGTTGGACTGGCTGTGACTAATCACTGTCATTCAAACTCTTTTCTGGTCTTGTTTTTTCAGTTGTTGCTACCGTTATCACTTTCACCTGTCTGGAGAAAATATTAACAGCCATTATTTAGGCCATCTTGGAAAAACATTAACCCTTTAACCGCGGGGGATCACTTTCGTGACGCTCGGGCGCAATGGATCATTTCGCGGGGCATCACATTTGTGATTCTGTGTTATTTTGAATTCTCCCGGACTTACAAGTGGTGGCTTGTAACATCTACCAGTACTGCCAATGTCCAGCACTAGTCAGCACTCCTAATCTCATCTGTATTTCCATCCATTGTTGACAATTTAGCCATTTTTCCCCATTCTTGACTCCCCTCCCTACCCCCCCTCCATTACCCTCTCCTGTCGCCTGCCCGGCCGTGCTGCGCTAAGCAAATCTTCCCTGGAATTTTCCACTGATTTCATCCATTGAAATAAGCCCTATGCCCTATTCTTATACAAAATAATATATACAAAAAAGAAATAAGGTAAGTGATAGTCCCATACACCTGGAATTGGCTAATTATCACCTGACAACACCTGACGTGCACTTGTTTGCTAATTTTCCCAGGTAATTTCCCCTTGAAATATGCCATATAATCTATTCTCGTAATAAAAATATATATAAGAAAGGAAGGCAGAAGCCTAAGTGATATTTACATTCACCTGGAACTACCTAATTTATTATGCATTGTCTAGATTTCCTGCCAATCATTTCATAGCGTATATATTAGCAGCTGTCACCATGCTGACATTGGCAGCCCTTCACTGCCCCTAGGCAGCACCAATCAATTTACTGTCGTCATTCAAAGTGAAACCACGTCGGATTCGTGCCTGTCCAATTCCGCCGCTTTTTAGCCCCATGCAAAAGGGCCCTGTGACCTCTACCCCTACTAAACCTCGTGTGGAAAGGGGTAAAGGGCTAAGTGACTGCTGTGGAACGTGAACTGGCTAATTTATCAATGATAGTGATGGACATTGACTACGATCTTTCTGGTGACTCTAAAACAGTGCAAGTGGAAATGTAAGTAATGTGTAAATAATGTGTAAACAGCAAGTGAAAGCAATGAATGTAAATATAACCAAACAGTGGAAAATAGTTTTATAAGTTACTGCAAGTGACAGTGCATAACATAGTGTAAATAAAATAGAAATGTAAATAGTATAAATAAAATAGAGAATGTAAATAGAAATGTAAATGAGTAGTAATATATGAATACGAGTATATATACTAGGAGTAATGAAAGTGAAAGTTTCACTCTAGCATGTATGAGTACTATGAGTTATGAAAGTGAAAGTGAAAGTGACAGATTCACTCTCAACGCTAGTATACAGGACAAGAAAGTGAATGCTACGTATTTTACTGAAAGAGAAATTGAATGCCTACAGTGACAATAAACTTCTATTACTGAAGGAAACTTATGAATAAAGACTGCAGATATATATAAGTGTTATATAGTAATAGAAATATAAAGTGATAGTGTTTTTATGAATAATAAATGACAGAATACCAGCGGCGAACGAGCGCAAGTGGGAAGCTGGCACGCGCTCATAATTTTCATTGCTTTCACAGTGTTTTGTTTGGAGTATGAATTCCAAACTATTTGAAAATCATAGAATAGTGTGTCTAGTGATAATATCAGACTGTGGTAATCATATTATGGGTGTCGGGAAGTGTAAAGTGGAGACTTCGTTACCCAACTTCAGAAGTCTCCACAAGTTCTACGGTACTCGACTAAGGCTCAACAAACATCCCAGGAGAAAGCTAAATGTATGTGCCATATGCCTTTTTAATTATAATATTCTAGGACTAATAATTGATTTTTGGCAAATATTTTTACAAAGTCTGTCGGAACGCAAATATCCCCAGGGGACACACAAGGAGCGCCAAAACAACCCCGCGGTTTAGGGTTTAAGGTCAGGCTGAGGATGTGCATGATCTTGTGCCTTTTATTTTTATTATATAGTAATAGGAATTTAAGGTGTGAGTGTTTTTATGAATAATAAATGATAGAATACCAGCGGGGAACGAGCGCAAGTGGGAAGCTTGTACAAGCTCGTAATTTTCATTGCTTTCACAGTGTTTTTTTTTGGGAGTATGGATTCCAAACTATTTGAAAATCATAGAATAGTATTTCTAATGATAATATCAGGCTGTGGTAATCATATTACGGGGTGTCAGGAAGTGTAAAGTGGAGACTTCGTTACTCAGCTTCAGATGTCTCCACAAGTCCTACGGTACTTGACGAAGGCTCAACAAACATCCCAAGAGAAAGGTGAAGGTATGTGCCATAGGCATATTGAATTATAATATTCTAGGTCCAATAACTGATTTTTGGCAAAATATTTTTACAAAGTCTGTTGGAGCGCGAATATCCTAGCGGGACACGCAAGGAGCGCCAAAACAACCCCGTGGTTTAGGGGTTATTATTAAGAATTAGAGGATAATCCTGTGGTAGATTTTGATGGGTCAAAAAAATTGGAAAAACCAAGTTTTTGTTGCATTAAGAACAACAAGATTACTTTCACCTCAGTCATAGATATGGCCCAAGTCAGAGATTAACCCCTACTCACAGGCTGACGTGTATAGCTGTCACAATTCAGCTGACAGGATTTGCCTCAAGCATCTTCCCACCACCCTTTTAACTCATTACCATTTTCTATGACAACCATAGGGTAGGTAGACTCCCCATGTACCCCACAGTTGTGCAGCTCAGTTTGTACGTGGAAAAGGCCTTTGACAGAGTCCCTAGAGAGGTGGTGAAGTGGGCAATGAGAAAGCTTGGGTTGGAGGAGTGGCTGGTTAGGGTGGTTATGGCCATGTATGTGGGTGCTCACACCCAGGTGAGAGTGAATGGAGATTTGAATGATGAGTTTTCCGTGAATGTTGGTGTGCATCAGGGGTCAGTCTTGAGTCCCATGTTGTTTATCATGGTACTTGAAGCCCTTTCACGTGACTTTAGAAACGGACTCCAGTGGGAGTTGTTGTATGCTGATGATTTGGTGTTGACTGCAGAGAATGAAAGGGAGGCGAAGGAAAGGTTTAGGAAGTGGAGAGATGGTATGGGGCAAAAGGGTTTAAGGGTAAATGCAGATAAAACAAAAGTGATGATATCTAGGGTTGGTGGCGGTACTGTCAAAGACGAGAGAGAGTGGCCATGTGCAGTTTGCCACCAGGGCATGGGAAGTAATTCCATCTTGTGCGGTGTGTGTGATAAATGGGTGCATAAGAGATGTAGTGGTATCAGAGGTAGACTGCGAGATAATGCTGATTTTATGTGTACGGCGTGCCGGGGTGAGCAGGTGGAGATTGTCAGATGTGAAAGGATTGAACTTGCTGGTGAATCTCTTGAGTGTGTGAAAGAGTTTTGTTATTTGGGAGACATGTTGTGTGCTGGAGGTGGGGCTGGAGCTAGCTCCGTGGCTAGGGTGAGAAGTGGTTGGAAGAAGTTCAGGGAGCTCTTGCCTCTCCTGACATTGAGAGGGCTCTCCCTACGTGCTAAGGGGTCTTTGTATGCAGCATGTGTTAGGAGTGTAATGCTGTATGGCAGTGAGACCTGGGCAGTGAAGGAGGAAGATATTCGCTGGCTCAGACGTACAGAAATGACAATGATTAGGTGGATGTGCAGTGCGTCCCTGTGTCCAAGGCCTGGAGGGGCTGGGTTTACAATGGAAGAGTTGAGAGGTAGGATGGGACTGGAGTGTATTGGTGTTGTGATGAGGAGAGGTAGATTGAGGTGGTTTGGACATGTGGAGAGGATGGGGGATGATAATTGGGTGAGGAAGGTGAGAAGTGTTAATATTGGGGGTGGGGTTACGAGGGGTAGACCGAGAAAGACATGGGACGAGGTCATTGGGTGTGACCTTAGGGTTAAGGGACTGAACAGGGAGGCTGCAATGGATCGTGCAGCGTGGAGAGCCGCCATTAGGTGACCAGGGCCGACACATGCAAGCATGTTGGAGCCTTTAAAAACGAAACGAAACGAAAACGAAACTGGCAGAGTGAAGAGCCATGTCTTCATCATCGTTGTTGTCCGATTCCATCCCACTGGCGCAGGGCTGATTGCATCATCGACTCCCCCACGAAAGTTCTGCCCTTGGTGCCGGGGAAAGGGCTCAATGACAGTACCATCAGTCATGCACTGGATGACACCATGTCCTCATGGACACATAGCGAGAGTACATCTTTGGAGGAGAGAAGGAGTTACCATGTGGAATGTTAACTCTCTCGCCCTTTGACCCCTTCTTCCTCTCAGGTGCCTGAAAAAGCTCTTAAACTCCTGCAGGAGGAGGGCAGGGCCTTCGACAGTGACGAGTTCACTGAGGAGGAAGATGTAGATGAGACAGCACACCAGACAGGTGAACGTAGAGTTGGCATTCATCTGTGAAATAAACATCGATGAGCCATCTCACCATCATGCTTCCCACCTGCTCGTTGTTGTCTCGCCCTTAAACTTCCACCTTCACCTCAGTCGAGTACTTCAAGGGCAGAATCACCACAACCAGGCCCTTCAGGAGTGGAATTTTCCACACTGGCTCCACTTGGTGTTACTCAGCAGTAAGTGTCTCCTTTGAAGGCTCAAGTCAAGTGAGTCATCACCTCCTTACTTCCCCACCTCCCACGCCTCTCCCTCTCCTTCCCTCTCATCCCCTGCCTGTTGGTGTTCACGCAGGCATGCATGCACGCAGAAAAAACGTGCTGCACATAGCAAACAGCCCGCTTTACCAGGTGTGCTTAGAGTGGATATCTTTGTCTGGGAGGATGGAGCAGGATTTGAGCCCTCTGTGCTGGTGTTTGATGAGAAATGAGATGTTCAGGAGGATGAGTTTCCCTCCAGGCCCTGGACTATTAGCATTATTTTCTGGCGATATTTACGACTACAATTATGCAATACCTATTGGAATAAATAAATTTCCACCAGGCTGTGTGTGCAGTAGCTGGGCAAGGCTGCCAGCAAAACCATGCACATGAGGGTTTGGCAACCTGTGGAGGTGGGGGAGTTGTTTGTGTGGTTAGCCTTTACCATGCTGATAGCACATGTGCTCCATGTCTATTGGTCAGTAAATGAACACGTGGGCACTCCTGTCTTCGGTAAGTATATTTCCCGTGATAGGTACATGGCCAACCTAAGGTTCTCCATTCCGATAGAAATTATGTGCTGCACCAAACGATAGGTTGTGGAAAATTAGACTCATTCTAACAGTGCTCAAGGAGTCATTTTTCAGTTTTTTTTCTCCACTTAAGAAAGTGATAATTGACAAGTCGCTGGTGTTATTCAGGGGAAGGTTGGCATTTATTCAGCATGTGCCATCCAAGCCTATAAAAGGTACCGGAGCCAACCCGCCTCTGAATCACATCTTTTATACGTTTCTGCCCGGAATCGTGCTAAGTCTGTTCTTCGCATTGCTAAAAATAATTTCATCTATACTAAATGCTCTCAATTCTCAAACTCCAATCCTTCCCGCTCCTTCTGGCACCTTGCCAAAAACCTTTCTAACAACTTTACCTCATCATCCTTCCCTTCTCTTTTCTACTCTGATGTTTCTGTAGCTATTCTTCTACTGATAAAGCAGATCTCTTTGCTCAGACTTTCTCCTCCAGTTCCACCTTAGACGATTCCGGTGCTGTTCCTCCATTACTTCTCCCCTCTGACTTCCTCATGGCTGACATTAAAATTTCTTCAGCTGATATATTTTCTGTCATCACAGGCCTCAATACTAATAAAGCATATGGGCCTGATGGAGTCCCTCCTGTTTTTCTCAAGAACTGTGCTTCTGTGCTTACACCCTGCCTAGGCAAACTCTTTCGCCTTTCTCTATCATTCTTGCTGGAAGTTTGCTGTCATTCAGCTAGTCCAAAAGAAGGGTGACCATTCCCAACCCTATAACTATCGTCCAATTGCTTTAACATCCTGTATCTCAAAAGTTTTTGAGTCTGTTCTTAATAGAAAAATTTAAAGGCATCTTTTCTAGCACAATCTTCTTTCTGATCGTCAGTAAGGATTCCGTCAGGGACGCTCCACTGCCGATCTTCTCACTTACCTTTCAGACTCCTGGTCACACTCCTTTTGGGACTTTGGCGAAAGCTTTGCGATTGCACTTGACATCTCAAAGGCTTTCGCTCGAGTCTGGCATAAATCTTTAATTTCCAAACTGCCCTCTTACGGTTTCTATCTGTTCCTTCATCTATAGCGTCCTCTCTTGTCGTTCTATAGCCGCTGTTGTAGACGGCCATCGTTCTTCTCCTAGATCTATCAACAGTGGTGTTCCTCAGGGCTCTGTCCTATCACCAACTCTCTTCTTTTTATTCATCAGTGACCTTCTAAGCTGTTCATCCAACCCTATCCACTCATACGCTGATGACTCCATCCTTCACCTTTCCATTCGATTCCAACAACGTCCATCTCAGCAGTTACTTCAAAAAACAAGGGATGAGGCTATGGCACACCTAATGTCTGACTTGGCTCATATCTCTGACTGGGGTAAAAATAATCTGGCTGTTTTTAATGCATCAAAGACTCAGTTTTTGCACCTATCAACCCAACAAAATCTTCAACAAGTATACCCACTAATGTTTAATAATATTCAGCTTAATCCTGCATCATCCTTGAACATGCTTAGGGTTTCATTCACTCGGGACTTATCTTGGAAAGATCATCTTACATCTCATGTAAAATCTGTTTCCAAGAGATTGGATGTGCTAAGCCGACTCCGTTCCTTATTTACCCCTGCACAATTGTTGACTCTAAACAGGGGTTTCATCCGCCCCTGTGTGGAGTACAACTCTCATGTGTGGGGAGGCTTCCCACATACAGCTCTTCCCAAAAGGGTGGAGTCAAAGGCTTTTTGCCTCATTAACCCTTTAACCGCGGGTATTGTTTTGGTCTGACTGTCCTCTCCCGCGGGGGTTTCAGCCAAATGTAAACAAACCTTTACACCTTAATAACTCTGCACAGAATAAAGCTAGAGAAAAAAATGAGGTACCATTAGAAAGTACTAACCTTCAGCTTTCCATTGATGTAGGTTTCATGACTTTGTTGACTTTCACAGGACGGGCAGTGCCGTTAGAAGTGAGGGGTGTAAAATCACTATTTTTCGCTCACACATCATTACCTTCGCTCATACACCATTACCAAATGCCAACCTCATTCTGATAATAATACTATAAACATATATGAACACTGCACATACGATAAACACCCACTCTGTGTTCACTGAGGCAGGTAAAAGGCACTGTAATTACCTGCACTTCACTGCCACATCAGCGGTGTTGTAATCACTATTTTTCGCTCACACACCATTACCAAATGCCAACCTCATTCTGATAATAATACTATAAACATATATGAACACTGCACATACGATAAACACCCACTCTGTGTTCACTGAGACAGGTAAAAGGCACTGTAATTGCCTGCACTTCACTGCCACATCAACATGTGTTGTCACTCACACAGCTGGACAGATACTGATGCGCGCTTGGTCAGGGGTGGGGTGGGGGGCCCAGGGGGTGGGAGGTGGGGCCCTAGGGGGGGGAAGAGGGAGGTGGGGGTCGGCTGGAGTGAAAGAACTTAATAGCTACTCTCCCTTGAAACAATTGGCGCACGGAAAAAACGCGGGGTATTCAAAATATTCACAAACATTCGAGAATGACACCCGCGGTTTGGTCCAGTTTTTGCAACGTCATTCTGGAATGACACCCGCGGTTAAAGGGTTAACTCTCCTCCTCTTACTGGCTCCCTTCAACCTCTGTCTCTTCGCCGCACTGTTGCATCTTGATCTCTTTCCTATCGCTGCTTCAATGGTCACTGCTCCTCTGAACTGTTTGCATGCATTCCTCCACCTCTATGACGGGCGTGTAGCACTCATCTAGCAGCAAACTCTCATCCCTTTTCTGTCCAACTCTCTAATGCAAGAGTTAACCGTTACTCCCAGTCCTTCATTTATGCAACAGGTCAACACTGGAACTGTCTCCCTCTGTCTATATTTCCTGCTTCCTATGATCTCCAGTCTTCCAAACGCAGTGTGTCCAGGCATCTCGAAATGATCGTATCTTGAATTTGGCTCTCTCTTGTATTTTGTTTTTCTCTTGGAAGGAACAGTTTTGGGGGGGTCCATTGCCTTTGGTTCCTTCTTCCTCGTATAAAAAAAAAAAAGCATCACCATTTTGGGCTGAGATTCTTTGTCCTTTGCGACTACAGAACTGGATATGTGTTCGATGTGATAGTTTATTCAGCAATGGATGTTGATATACCTAATGACGATCCTCACCGTCGTTGAACAAGTATTTGCTTGAACATGGTACTGGGTCCTTTGCAACTGTTCGGGCAAAAAGAAAGTTTCCCTGTATTCCCAGCAAATACTGAGAATGGAGCCGTTCTTGCCAAGAAATGTGTGATAATATGTTAGTCCTCTGGCATGACAAGAGATAAGTGAACATGTTGTCAGCAGTACATAAGGGTGTGTTTGAGGGAACGGGAAAAACAGACTACAGGACCAGGGAACCCGTGTTGTGGCCAGATGCTGTCAATGATTATAATATCAACTTGCGACTTGTTGATAAATTGGACATGCAAATGGGTGAGGTTGATTGCCTATGTAAGTCCTCCAGATGGTACAAGGTGTTTTAACACCTTGATATCGCTGTCCTGAACAGTTTCATACTGTTCAAGGAACTTGTCAGGAAACCTCTCTCTACAAGAGTTTGAGGGAAAGCTTGCACGCGAACTCCTTAAAGAGTATTCAACTGCATGGGCGCCAGGTGCTAGTGGGGGGTCCGGGCCTACAGTGGACAGGCTAAGCTTTGCCGAGTATTTCTGGCAGCACAGGCTGGTAGAGATTGGCCGTACCACAGCAGGTCATCAGGCAAACAGGCGGTGCCACGTTTGTACCCCGACCAAACACCGTCCCCCAGCACGAAAAGAGACAGTGCACCACTGTGCAGAGTGCAAGCATCCCCCAGCACGAAAAGAGACAGCCTACCAATGTGCAGAGTGCAAGGCCCTAAATAATTTTGCGAGTATCACTCCGAGCGTGATTACTGAGCAGGTAGGTGGGAAAGTGTAAATAGTTTATGGGTATTCACAAGTGTGTTATTTTTACTAAATAGGTGAAATATTAGATACTACAGGTGATTTCTCTAAGTGCGTTGATATACCGTAAGTGATTTATGATAAGTTCTATAAGTGCAGTGCAATAAATGTTACTGTCTAGTGGTTATTGGTGAAAAGGTTATTGGAAATACCTTGAGTTAGCTTGCCTTTAACATGAAAGAAAACCACTTGTGAGTGGTCCAGAAAGAAAACTACCTGATTGGCTATAACTAAATATTTCTCTCAATACTCTGGAAAACATTGCTGAATAGGTGAGCATCAGCATATTTTTTTTTTTTTAATGCAAGAGAGAAGGAACCAAAGGCCAAAGCCCGCAAACTGTTCCCTCCAAGAAAAACAATACAAAAGAGAACCAAAATCAAGATCCGTTCATTTCAAGATGCCTGGACACACTGCATTTGAAAAACTGCAGATCGTAGGACGTAGGAAATACAGACAGAGGGAAACAGTTCCAGAGATGACCCATGGCATAAATGAAGGACTGGGAGTAAAGGTTAACGCTTGCATTAGAGAGTTGGACAGAAAAGGGATGAGTTTTTTTTTTTTTTTTTTTTTTATGTGACCGACTCTGGGCAAAGGCGTTAGGGCCTATATCTTGGGGGCAGTAGCCTATCCCAAGGTCCAGTAATCCTCCTACACCTCCACATGTCTCCACTTCGGCACTAACACCCACCATCCATATTGAATACATGCTAGGGCTGTCTCATACAGGACTGGTGTACTGGTATTAACGGAGGTATTTTTACGACATGTCGGCGGGTCATCTGGTAGATCAGGAAAGTCTGCTTTTAGGAAGTTCAGACCCTTAAACTGTTCCCTGCCCCAGCTGGGATTCGAACCTGGGTCCATCAGGACAGCAGGCCGCCTCTCTACCGATTCAGCCACCGCCTCCCCCTTTGCTAGACGGGTGCTATGCACTCGTCATAGAAGTGGAGGGATGCAAGCAGACAGTTCAGAGCAGCAGTGACCATGGAAGTAACGACAGAAAAGAGATAAAGATGCACCAGTGCGGGAAAGTCAGAAGTTGAAGGAAGCCAGTAAGAGAAGGAGAGTTAATCCACCCTATTGAGAAGAGCTGTATGTGGGGAGCCTCCCCACACATAAGAATTGTACTCTAAACATGGGTGAATATAACTCATGTGTAAAGTCAACAACTGTGCAGGGTTAAAGAAGGTACGGAGTTGGCTTAGCACACCTAATCTCTTGGAAGCAGATTTTACAAGAGATGTAATATGATCTTTCCAAGATAAGTCCCGTGTGAACGAAACCCCAAGCATGTTCAACGATGATGCAGAATTATGCTGAATAATATTAAACATTAGTGGGTATACCTATGGAAGATTTTGTCGGGGTGACAGGTGTAAAAACTGAGCTTTTGATGTATTAAAATAACAAGATTATTTTTACCCCAGTCAAAGATACAAGCCAAGTCAGACATTAGGTGTGCCATAGCCTCATCCCTTGTTTGTTGATGTAACTGCTGAGATGGACGTTGCGGGAACTGAATGGAAAGGTGAAGGGTGGAATCATCAGTGTACGAGTGGATAGGGTTAGTTGTACAGCTTAGAAGGTCATTGATGAATAAAAGGAAGGGAGATGGTGATAGGACAGAGCCCTGAGGAACACCACTGTTGATAGATCTAGAAGAACGATGGCAGCCTACAACAGCAGCTATAGAATGACCAGAAAGGAAGTTATATATGAAGGCACAGATAGAAGGATAGAAACCGTAAGAGGGTAGTTTGGAAATTAAAGATTTATGCCAGACTCGATTGAAAGCCTTTGAGATGTCATGTGCAATGGCAAAGCTTTCGCCAAAGTCCCAAAAGGAGGATGACAAGGAGTCTGAAAGGTAGGTGAGCAGATTGCCAGTACTGACAATCAGAAAGAAGGTTATGATAGGAAAGATACTTTAATATTTTTCTGTTAAGAATTGACTAAAAAACTTTTGAGACTCAGGATATTAAAGCAATTGGACGATAGTTATAGGGTTGGGAATGTTCACCCTTGTTTAGGACTGGCTGAATGAGAGCAAGCTTCTAGCAAGAAGGAAAGGTACAAGTTGACAAACAAAGATGAAAGAGTTTGTCTAGGCAGGGTGTATGCACAGAAGCACAGTTCTTGAGGACAACAGGAGGGACTCCATCAGGCCCATATGCCTTGTTAGTATTAAGGCCATTGATGGCAGAAAATACATCAGCTGAAGAAATTTTAATGTCAGCCAATAGGAAGTCTGAGGGGAGAAGGTATGGAGGAACAGCACTGGACTCGTCTAAGGTGGAATTGGAGGAGAAAATCTGAGCAATGAGATCTGCTTTATCAGTAGAAAAAATAGCTACAGAGCCATCAGAATAGAAAAGAGGAGGGAAGGATGATGAGGTAACGTTGTTAGAAAGGTTTTTGGCAAGGTGCCAGAAGGAGCAGGAAGAATTCGAGTTGCAGAATTGAGAGCATTTAGTACGGATGAAATTATTTTTAGCACAGCGAAGGACAGCCTTAGCACGATTCGAGGCAGAAACATAAACAAGATGTGATTAAGGGGTGGGTTGACTCTGGTACCTTTTATAAGCCCTCTCCTTGTTGCGGACAGCATAAGAACAAGAGTGATTAAAGCAAGGCTTTCTTGCATTAGTCAGAGGATATGAGAAAGGAATGTATGCTTCCATGCCCAAGAGAATAACCTCCGTAATGCGCAAGGCAAACTCAGATGGCTCCCAGCCATAGAAGCAATAATCATTCCAGGGAAAATCAAAGTTCTGCCTTAGGGCCTCCCAATCTGCAGCTCCAAAGTACCACAGATGTTTCTTTGGAGGGTGTGCAGGCTGTACCGGAGCGATAGGACAGGTTAAGGTAATAAGGTTATGATTGGAGAAGCCCAGCGGAGAGGAAAGATTAACAGTGTAAGCAGAAGTATTAGTTGTAAGGAAGAGGTCAAGTATGTTGGAGCACTCTCCAAGGCTGTCTTAGATACGGGTAGGGTGCTGTACAAGCTGGTCTAGGTCATTAAGGATAGAAAAGGCGTAGGCTTGTTCAGCAGGTGGATTAGTGAAAGGAGAGGAGAGCCAAAGGTGGTGGTGAACATTGAAATCTCCTAGAATGGAGATTTCAGAGAAAGGAGAAATGGATACAATGTGTCACCTCATAGAATTAAGTTAGTGGAAGAATTTTTGATAGTCAGTAGGATTAGGAGATAAGTAAACAGCACAGATATATTTAGTCAGAGAATCTCAGGATAGCCGAAGCCACAGTGTAGAGAATTCAGAAGAATCAAGTTCAGGAACACGAGAGCGAGATAAATCGTTGCATACATTTGCCCACCGTCCACTTTGGCTTTGAAATGAGTATAAAGAAATTAGTAGGAAACAGAAAAGGGTTTGCTGTCAGTTGCCTCAGACAGCTGAGTCTCTGTCAAGAAGAGATAGTGAGGTTTAGAAGAGGAGGGGTGGTGTTCGATAGAAAATTAGAGGAAAGGCCACGAAAGTTGCAGAAATGAAAAAAAAGTGAGTCAGAGAGTGGTTCCAGGCATCTCTCAGAGTCGTCATCGGGAGAGTGAAGTACAAATAATGTATGTTGTGTCTTATATTTGTAAGATTTTTATGAAGCCCCTTATTAGTACACATCAGTCTGAATTATAGTACAAGTAATTACCTCATACTCAACGATACTGCATGAAACAGGCATAGCATTTACTTGTCAAAGAGCAATTACCCATAATCGTGATGTTAAGTGCAATTATAAATGTTGCACAAGAGGGAAATTATTATAATTGATGCATGAAGTGAGTACAGAAAAACAAAGAGCTATTTTTTTCCCCACACACCTACGGGGCATAGTGACACAATGAAACTGGTGGAAAACCCTTTGGGGAGCCACATGGACAGGGTGAAGACTCATCTTTACAACAGTGAGAAAGGGAAAGTCGAGGATCGAGTGGAATTTTCCAGATTCTATCCAAGGATGTCTGGGCAGTGTTACAATCACCACTCCAGTCAGTACTACCAACAGTAGGAGTCGAAGGTCACTACCAGTTGCGTGTGCTCAGAACCAGTCTGCCTAAGGGTGGAAAATCAGTCATCTTCATCTTATCCTTACTCATCGATGGGACCACCTGGAGACCTTGGGATACCTTCATTTGAAAGAGGAAGAGTTGATGAGTCTCATGTCTTAATTTTTTCTTCCTAGTTATTAAAGTTTGGCAGATATTAGTGTTTGAAGTGAGGGTATTTTTCCCAAACTCTAGGAAATTCCCCATAAGGAGTGGGCAGTGGCAGGAAACTCCTGGCGGATAAGGGTTAAGTATGTGTGTGTGTGTGTGTGTGTGTGTGTGTGTGTGTGTGTGTGTGTGTGTGTGTGTGTGTGTGCGTGCGTGTGTGTGCGTGCGTGCGTGTGTGTGTGTGTGTGTGTGTGTGTGTGTGTGTGTGTGTGTGTGTGTGTGTGTGTGTGTGTGTGTGTGTGTGTGTGTGTGTGTGTGTGTGTGTGTGTGTGAAGAACAGATAAAAAAAGCTTTAGAAATACAGTATGTTAAAGAGCTGGGAATTGTCACCATTCTTTGGGACAGACTGAATGAGAGCACATATTCAGCAAGAACGAAAAGTGAAGGTCGACAAAGGCAAAAAAGTTTACCTAGGCAGAGTGTAAGCACAGAAGCACAGTTTTCGATGACAACAGGAGGGACCCCATCAAGCCTATATGCCTTGTCAGTACTGGAGCCAGTGGTCACAGAAATCACATCAGTTGAAGAAATTTTAATGTCAGCCGTGAGGACGTTAGAGAGGGGGAAGTTATGGAGGAACAGCACCCAAATCGTCTAAAGTGGAATTTATGAGAAAGTCTGAACAAAATGTTCTACCATACCAGTAGGAGAAATAGCTACAGAGTAATCAGAGTGGAAAACAGGAGGGAAGGATGATGAAGTAAAGTTATTAGAAAGGGTTTTGGCAAGACTCCACAAGGGGCATGGAGAATTTAAGTTTGAGAACGTAGAGCATTTAGCACGAATGAAATCATAATTGGCAAAGCAATGGACACACTGAGCACGATTCTTGGTGGCAACATAAAAGAGATGAGATTCAGGGTGGGATGGCTCCGGTACTTTTTGTAGGCCCTCTTCTTGTTGTAGGCAGCATTAGAAGAAGCGTGAATGGACCAAGTTCTCTTTGCATTAGTCACAGGACAAGGAAGAGGTATGTATGCTTTCATACCTGAGAAAATAACCTCAGTAATGTGCAAGTCAGACTGAAGTGGCTCTTGCCCATGGAAGCAATAATCATTCCAAGTAAAAATAAAGAAGTATTGCTTGAGGGCCTGCCAATCAGCAGCTCCAAAGTGCCAAAGCTGCCTCTTCTTGGAAAGGTCCACAGGTCTTACTGGAGCAATAGGACAGGTTAAGTCGATAAGGTTGTGATGGGTGGAGCCCAACAGAGAGAAAAATAATATGCAGAAGGACTAGTTGTATGGAAAAGGACATATATGTTGGAACTCTCCCCAAGGCTGTCTTGTGCAAATTAGGTGGTGTGTAATTAGAAAGTTTTGTGAAAAAAATTACTTCAATGGACGTGATTGTGTTACTACGGTAAAGTGGCTGTGTGTAGGAACCAACCAAGCACGCAGTTGCCTACAATTCACAGATCTCCATAATTTACAAGTTATCTTTGTTAAAAGGTGAACTTACCACTCCATCATTTACTGTAGGACCTATTCATAGGAAAGTACTGCTCAGCAGTCATGAATAGAAAACGTCTTTGTGTTTAACAATGAAAAGTTTGTGCATTATGACATCCAGTTTATTGGGTGTAGCAGACTGCGCCACTGTTACGATGCGTGGCGAGGTGTGGGGAGTTGCTATGGTAAAGGAGCTTTCACACATTCAGGAGGTGGACGAAGAGTCGCCAAGAGTTCAAACTCCTCGTGGATTCTTGTCAATTTGGCCAAGAATCCAGCAATCTAAGAATGCACCAAGTAAATGCTACAAGTAGCTATGCATAGCTTATGCACTGCTACGAGTTCCCTAGGGCAGCAGTATGAGTAGCTAAGAGTCACTATGCATTGCCGAACCAAATGGCCCATAAATGTCTACAAGCAGCCATGAGTAGCTAAGAGTAGCTAGAAGTAGCTAAGACCCCCATTAGAGCAGTTACAAGTGTGCTACGACCATCAAGAATTTGATGCAAGTCTGTCAGGAGTGCCAGGCAAAACAAATATATATAAAGGATGTGATACAGGTGGCCTACTCATTCAACAACGAGCTTACATTCAGCAAAGACCTATGTATCCTCAAAGACCATGGCCGGAGGTGCCCACGAATTGATACTACTGAGGCTGTGAGTGGATTTGGCATGTGAAGCGGCCAGCATCAATGTGACAATATGTAGGCTGTTACATGAGAAGAAAAAAAGGAAGCAAAACAGGAGAACCCGTTGGAGCAGGTTATGGCTGCTACAACGTCCAATGTACGGCCAGTATGAGACACTTATTGAAGAGTTGAAATTAGAAGACTCCCATGGCTTCAGGAATTTTTTTTCAGGTGGATGACATGTTCATGGAACTGCTGGAAAGGGTTGGTTCCTGTATTGAGAAGCAGGACTCCTTCTGGAGGAAGTCATTGTCACCTGGGTTGAGGTTGGCCATCATCTACCTGGCGACTGGTGATAGCTACAAAACCCTTTCATATGGCATCAGAGTGGCCCACATTACCATCTCACTTATCATTCCCGACACTTAAGAGGCCATTATTGCAGAATACCTGAAGGATGTCCTGGTATGTCCCACAATGCCAGAACAGTGGAAGGAGGTGGTTTCCCTTTTCTCTAATAAATGGAATTTCCACCGTGCAGTCGATGCCTTGGAAGGCAAGCACTTTGCAATCAGGTGCCCCCTCAATATTGGATCCCACTACTACAACTGCAAGGGATTTCACTCCATTTTGCACTTGGCCTTGGTAGATGTGGACTACAAATTTCTGTATGCTGATGTTGGTACAAATGGATGTTCTTCTGATGCTGGAATTTTCTATGCCACTCCACTCAGGGAAGATCTGGAGCTTGGCCTGCCTGAACCTGAACCTCTCCCTGGTGATGACCCACCTGTACCATTCTTCGTGATTGGTAATGATGCCTTCGCACTTCGGACATGGATGATGAAGCCCTTCTCTGATTGTACTATGACCAGACAAGATCGCATCTTTAATTATTGACCCTCCAGGGCATGATGTGTGGTTGAGAATGCCTTTGGAATTTTGGCAAGCAGGTAAATACCCCAATATTTGTTGTAATCCGTGTCTAGTATCTTTTTTTATGACTGACAAAAAAAAAAAAGCCGTTTTTAGATATAATTTATTTCATTACTTTACAGATTCAGATGTCTCTTCATGACGATACTTCTCCATCCCAAGAGAGTTGTATCCGCCTCCCAGCAAACTCGCAGTGACTCCTACCACACTTTTACCATGCTCTTGGCATATTTGTAGCGACTTATAGATAACCCTTATCTACTCTTCGTAACTCGTGGATAAAACGAAACGAAACTTTTGAGCATTCTCGTGAAACTCCTACCTATTCTTGGAAGACTCCTTGCCACTCTTACCAACGCCTAGCATCTCCTAGCTACTCTTAATTACTCACAATGGTTCTTAGCAACTCGCAAAGGTTTTTTGATACAAGAATCTGTTGAGAGTAGCTATGAGTCGCTATGAGTCGCTAAGAGTTGTCAAGAACGCCTTAGGTATGTGCTAGGATTTTTAAAAATTCGTAGTAGTTCTCGAAAAATTTTGAAAGAGGCTTTCACACATTTAGAAGTCGGATGAAGTCGCCAAGAGTTCAAACTCCTCCCGTATTCTTATCAAATTGGCTAAGAATCCAGCAATCTAGGAGTGTGGCAGGTGGGTGCTACAAGTAGCTATGCATAGCTTACGCATTGCTACGAGTTCCGTAGGGCAGTGCTATGAGTAGCAAAGAGTCACTAGGCATTGCCGAACCAAATGGTCTGTAAAGGTCTACCAGTAGCCATGAGTAGCTGAGAGTAGCTAGCAGTAGCTAAGACCCCCACCACAGTAGTTACCAGTGTGCTACGACCATCATGAATTTGATGCGAGTCTGTCAGGAGTGTCAAGCAAAAAAGAAAATATATATAAAGGATGTGATCCGTATTTCCACTTTTTACCGCATTTGGAGGTAATCAGACCCATTTTAGGGTAAGAGTTAGGGTAATCCTAAGATATGCAATATGTAGGGGAATTTGAGAATCTTAGGGGGCGTATTCCGTATTTTCTAGGGGATTTCACCTCAGAACTTGGGAACTGACAGGTCAAACATCATGCATGTAATATTGGGAAATTGTGTTTAACCCCTTAACCGCGGGGCGTCACTTTCGTGACGCTCGGCTACAATGGATCATACCGCGGGGCGTCACTTTTGTGATTCTGTGTTATTTTGAATTATCCCGGGCTCTCAAGTGGTGGCTTGTATCATATATCAGTACTGCCAATGTCCAACACTAGTCAGCACTCCAAATCTCATCTGTACTCCCATCCATTGTTGACATTTTAGCTATTTTAACCCCTTCCTGACTCCCCTCCCTACCTGCCCTCCATTACCCTCTCCTCTCACCTCCCACGCCGCGCTGCGCTACGGAAATTTCCCCCTTCTCTTTCCACAGATTTCATCCATTGAAATAAGCCCTATGCCCTATATTTTTACCCAATAATATATACCAAAAAAAAAAAAGGTAAGTGATAGTGTTATACTCCAGAAATTGCCTAATTATCACCTGACAACACCTCACGTGCATTCATTCGCTACATTACCACGGTAATTTCCCCTTTGATTTATGCCTTGTAATCGATGTCTGTAATAAAAATATATATCAGAAAGGAAGGGAGAATCCTAATTGACATTTACAGTCACCTGGAACTACCTATTTCTATATTTATTGCCGAGATTTTCTACCTATAAAAAATTAGCATGTAAGTTAGCAGCAGTAGGCCTAAAGTGTCATTGTCAACCCTTCCCTTCTCAGATAATTTACCCCCTTCTTGACTCCCCTCCCTGCTTGCCCTCCATTACCCTCTCCTCTCACCTCTCACGCCGCGCTGTGCTACGGAAATTTCCCTCTTCTTTTTCCACAGATTTCATCCATTGAAATAAGCCCTATGCCCACTATTTTTACCCAATAATATATACCAAAAAAAAAACAGGTAAGTGATAGTGTTATACTCCTGAAATTGCCCAATTATCACCTGACAAAACCTCACGTGCATTCATTCGCTACATTACCACGGTAATTTCCCCTTTGATTTATGCCTTGTAATCGATGTCTGTAATAAAAATATATATCAGAAAGGAAGGGAGAATCCTAATTGACATTTACATTCACCTGGAAGTACCTATTTCTTTATTTATTGCCGAGATTTTCTACCTATAAAAAATTAGCCTGTAAGTTAGCAGCAGTCAGCCTAAAGTGTCATTGTCAACCCTTCCCTTCTCAGATAAGCAGCGGCATTTAGTTCCTTGTCCTCCACTGCAGAGACAACATGTCGCACTCGCGCCCCGCCATTCCTGCCGCTTCTGCGCCCATTGCAAAGGGCCCCGTGACCTCTACCCCCAAGAAAAGTGTTGAGGCAAGCAGGAAAGGCCTCAGTGACTCTGCAGTGGCACGAGAACTTGATGAATTGTCGATGATAATAATGGACAGCGATTTTGACGATTCCGGTGAATCGTGCGATGAGCCGGGTGAACTTATCGCGCCAGAAACAGCGACAACAAGTGCTCCTACCAGTGAATCTGTGTGTAGCTCCAAGGGAAAGGAGCCTTTAGTGCAGGAAGGAAAAGAATTTGGGAAGGGAGTGAAAAGGCGGCGTGTTAGCCCCAGAACAATGCCCCCACGTGGCCCAGCCCGCCATGAGTCACGAGATCATTCACCTCCCCGTTCCCCAAGCCTCGCTTTACTCATCTCGTCATCATCGTCGGCTGAGTTATCTCCGGAGTCTTCGTCGTCGGAGTCACCACCAGCATCAACAGTGAAGGCCGGCCGTAGAGGTAGAGGTAGATCTAAGAGAGTGAGAAGTAGTGTAGCTAGTAGGGTAAGGGCTGCTAGTGCTGTACGGCAACCTAGGGTCAGTGCGAGTGACCTTGACCGAGATAAGCCTCCCTCTCAGCCAACCTCCACCACCACCACCACCACCACCATCCCTCCACCGCCACGCCAGGGAATCCTGGACGCCTTCGCGTGGACGGAAGGGTCAGATTTTGTCCCCGAAAACCTGGTTTTCGATGAGAGCTCGTCAAGAGTTAAGCCTGCCTTCACTATGGACGAAAATGCTGAGTGTGTCGACTACCTTTTGGCCTTCCTAGATGACGAAGTCATGCAGCACATATGTGATGAGACTAACAGGTTCGAATCACAACGTGCTGCTAGTGGTACAGGTGCAGCCAAGATGCAACAGTGGACCATGCTGGGAGTGCAGGAGCTGTATGTGTTCTTTGCCCTCATGCTTCTTATGCCACACTCCAAGAAGCATGAGTTGGAAGAATACTGGTCCATGGACCCCTTACTACCCTCACCGACCTTCAACAAGTACATGGCCAGAGATCGCTTCCGGAACATCATGGGAAACCTGCACTTTGCCGATAATGATGTACCTTCCCAAACCGACCCACTCTGGAAGATCCGGGAGATTCTGAACAGAATGAAGGATAAGTTCATGTCATTCTTCCACCCATTTCAGAAGGTTGTCATTGATGAGTCCTTGGTTCTGTTCAGAGGACGTCCTCGGTTTGTCCAGTACATTCCAAGCAAATGCCATCGCTTTGGAATTAAGTTCTTTGTACTGTGCGACTGTAAGACGGGGTACATCCTTGACTTCGTCATATATTCAGCCAGCACTGTCGATCTCGATAAAACACACCCCCTTGGCTTCTCAGGCTGTGTAGTGAAAGTGCTCCTAGAAAAGTATTTTGGTGGGAATCATGTGCTGTATACAGACAACTACTATACAGCACCGAAACTTGCCAAATACCTTTCTGAGCACGGCATTGGCTCCTGCGGCACTGTGAAAAGTAATCGTGCCAACTTCCCCAAATTCCCAGAGGCAGGAAACTCGCAGCGAGGAGACGTGCACCTACGCAAGTCTGAGAAGATGCTGGCAATACGGTGGCATGACAAGAGAGTCGTGCACATGCTCACCACCGTACATAAGAGGGAGATGAGAGACAGTGGGAAGGTCGACCGTAGGACAGGCGAACCTGTGATGAAACCTGATCCTGTGTTGGACTATAATATAAACATGCGGCTGGTGGACAAGTCCGACATGATGATTGGTGAGATCGACTGCCTCAGGAGGAATAGTAGGTGGTACAGGAAAGTTTTTCTGCATCTCATAGATATGACGATGCTGAACGCCTTCATCCTGTACAAGATGAAGGTAAAGCCACCCAGGTCCTTCTCCCTGAGGTTGTTCGCCAGGACTTGTGTCCAGCAGCTGCTGGAAAAATATGGTAAGGTGCAAGCAGCAACTCCAAGGCGCCATCCAGTTACACTTCCCGACCGACTTGAGCAGAGGGCGTATATGGATCGGCACAGACTTGAGCTAATGCCTGCCACAGGGAAAAGGAAGGCTGCGATTCGCAGGTGTCAGGTATGTGCGCATACCACACGCCGCACACCTGAGCATAAACGCACCTCTTGGCAGTGCGCTGAATGCCAGGTTCCCCTCTGTGTAACCTGCTTCTTCGATTATCACAGCCAGAAGCAGTTCTAACAGTGCAAGTGTGGAAGCAGAATTATTTGGAAATAATGTGTAAATAATGTGTAAATAGCAGGTGAAAGCAATGGATGTTCAGTTCATATGATTGAACAGTGTACTATAGTTTCATCTTACTGAAAGTGACAGTGAATAACATATTGTAAGTAAAATAGAAGGGTAAATATTGAAAATAGAATAGAAAATGTAAATAGTAATGTAAGTAATTAGTAATATAAGAATATGAGTACAAATAATTTATGTTATAACAGTGAGAGTGAATCCGTGGCTCTCTACGTATTTTACTGACTGAAAAATAGAATGACTTCAGTGACAATAAAATAATACGACTGAATGAAACTTATGGAGAAAGACTCCAGATATATATAAGTGTGATATAGTAATAGAAATATAAAGTGTGAGGGGTTTTATGAATAATAAATGACAGAGTGCCTAGAGCGAACTAGCGCAAGTGCGGCGATCAGACGCGCTCGTAATTTCCATTGCTTTCACACTGTTTTTTTTTTTAGTATGGATCCCAAACTACTTGAAAATGGTAGAATAGTGTTTATAGTGTTTGTATCTGGCTGTGGTAATCATATAACGGGTTGTCGGGAAGTATAAAGTGGAGACTTAGTTACCCTACTTCAGAGGTCTCCACAAGTCCTACGGAAACGGACGAAGGCTCAACAATCATTCCAGGAGAAAGCTGAAGGTATGTGCTATAAGCATATACAATTTTATTATTCTAGGACTAATAACTGATTTTTAGCAAATATTTTTTGAGGGTCTGTCGGAGCCCAAATAACCCCGCGGGACACGCAAGTAATTGGTAAACAAGCCCGCGGTGTAGGGGTTAACAAAAGAGATGCTTCCAACCTCCCTTGTTACCCAAATTTAAAGGTGGTGATCTATGTCTTGTTATCACTTCCATTTTCTGATGGAGTTCTTTTTTCTTTCTTTCTTTTTTTTTTTTGTTGTGAACGCCCTGGCCGGGGGTCGTGTATCAGTAGTTCAGTAAAGCATCCAATCTGCGAGGCCTCTCTCTTCATTGGCCGTGGGGACTTTCGAGTAAGCGTGATGTGACACTACTCTTGATTCACTCTTTTTACCATTTATTCATTACTCTAACCAAGTATACTTGTCTCCTTTACTTCGTTCCTGATGGTAAGTGCAATAAATTTCTTGTGTATATTTTTCTTTATAATCATATTCATTGCTCCGTCATCATAATTCTCTTCTCGTTTTCCCTCTTTCTATCACAGTCATTCTTGTGTCCAATCATCTTGTCAGTAGTGAGATTAATTCCATATATAGTTTTATACACAGTGGTAGGTGTTGGCCACCATCATCCACTCACTTGATGTAGTGCTGCCTACTTCTTCCTTAGCCTTTGTCATTCTTTTTCTGTGCCTATCCTCCTCTCTTTCTATTTCTCCCATCTTTCCTGTCACTTCTTATTGCTTGTCTTTCCTTTACAGGTGGCTTTACATTGAGTGACAAGCCAAATGGTTTCTGTAAGCCAAGAAACCATTCACAACGCTGGATGGTAATCATATAACTAAACCATACGTGCTCCCTACGTGTCAGCAAGTGGGTTGTGGAGGGTTATTGCCCCTCCCCGTAAAACAAATAACTCAAAGTCATATGGCCACCCCTTACGGGATTATGGCGTCATTTTTCTTTATGTGAGAAAGAAGGAACCAAAGGCCACGAGCCCGCAATAACTGTTTCCTCCAAGGAAGAACAAAATACAAGAGAGAGCCAATTTCAAGACCCGATCATTTCTAGATGCCTGGAAACACTGCGTTCGAAAGACTGGAGATCATAGGAAGCAGGAAATACAGACAGTGGGAGATAGTTCCAGAGTTGACCTGTTGCATAAATGAAGGACTGGGAGTAACGGTTAACTCTTGCATTAAAGAGTTGGACAGAAAAGGGATGAGAGTTTGCTGCTAAATAGGTGCTACACGACCATTGTAGAGGTGGAGGAATGCATGCAGACGGTTCAGAGGAGCAGTGACCATTGAAGTAGCGATAGAAAAGAGATAATGATGCAACAGCGCAGTGATGAGACAGAGGTTGAAGGGAGTCAGTGAGAGGAGGAGAGTTGATGAGACGAGAAGCCTTTGACTCCACCGTATTGAGAAGAGCTGTATGTGAGGAGCCTCCCCACACATGAGAGTTGTACTCCACACAGGGGAGGATAAAACCCCTGCATAGAGTCAACAATTGTGCAGGGGTAAAGAAGGAATGGAGTCGGCTTAGCACACCTTATCTCTTGGAAGCAGATTTCACAAGAGAAATAGTATGATCTTTCCAAGATAAGTCCCAAGTAAATTAAACCCCAAGCATGTTCAAGGATGATCCAAGATTAAGCTGAATATTATTAAACATTAGTGGGTATACCTGCGGAAGATTTTGTCGGGTTGATAGGTGTAAGAACTGAGTCTTAGATGCATTAAAAACAACCAGAATATTTTTACCCTAGTCAGAGATACGAGCCAAGTCAGACATTAGGTGTGCCATAGCCTCATCCCTTGTTTGTTGAAGTAACTGCTGAGATGGGCGTTGTGGGAACCGAATGGACAGATGAAGGGTGGAGTCATCAGCGTATGAGTGGATAAGATTAGATGTCCAGCTTAGAAGGTCATTGATGAATAAAAGGAAGGGAGTTGGTGATAGGACAGAGCCCTGAGGAACACCAATATAGACAGATTTAGGAGAAGAACGATGGCCGTCTACAACACCAGCTATAGAACGACCAGAAAGGAAGCTAGAGATGAAGGACGGAACCCATACTGACGATCAGAAAGAAAGTTGTGATAGGAAAGATGCTTTAAAAATTTTCTATTAAGAATTGACACAAAAACTCTTGAGATACAGGATTGGACGATACTTAGTGGGTTGAGAATGATCACTCTTCTTTTGGACTGGCTGAATGAGGGCAAACTTCCAGCAAGAAGGAAAGGTACAAGTTGATGGACAAAGGCGAAGGAGTTTACCTAGGCAGGGAGTATGCACAGAAGCACAGTTCTTGAGAACAAAAGGAGTGACTCCATCAGGCCCATATGCCTTGTTAGTATTGAGTCCTGTGATGGCAGAAAATACATCAGCTGAAGAAATTCTAATGTCATCCATGAGGAAGTCAGAGGGGGGAAGTGATGGAGGAACAGCACCGGAATCGTCTGAGGTGGAATTGGAGGAGAAAATCTGAGCAAAGAGATCTGCTTTATCAGTAGAAGAAATAGCTACAGAGCCATCAGAGTAGTAAAGGGGAGGGAAGGATGATGAGGTAAGGTTGTTAGAAAGGTTTATGGCAAGGTGCCAGAAGGAGCAGGAAGAATTCGAGTGGCAGAGTTGAGAGCATTTAGTACGGATGAATTTTTTTTTAGCAAAGCGAAGAACAGACTTAGCACGATTCCAGGCCGAAATGTATAAAAGATGTGACTCAGGGGTGGTTTGGCTCCAGTACCTTTTATAGGCCCTCTCCTTGTTGTGGACAGCATTAGAACAAGCGTGATTAAACCAAGGCTTTCTTGCATTAGTCAAAGGATATGAGAAAGGAATGTACGCTTCCATGCCTGAATTACCTCCTTAATGCATAAGGCACACTCAGACGGCTCATGGCCATGCAGGCAATAATAATTCCAGGGAAAATAAAAAAAGTACTGCCTGAGGGCCTCCCAATCCACAGCTCCAAAATGCCACAGATGACGTTTCTTTGGAGGGTCCACAGGCTGTACCGGAGCGATAGGAGAGGTTAAGGTGATAAGGTTGTGATCGGAGGAGCCCAACTGAGAGAAAAGATTAACAGTGTAAGCAAAAGGATTAGTTGTAAGGAAGAGGTCAAGTATGTTGGAGCTCTCTCCAAGGCGGTCAAGGATATGGGCAGGGTGCTGTACAAGCTGCTCTAGGTCATTAAGGATGGAAAAGATGTAGGCTTGTTCAGCAGGTGGATCAGTGAAAGGAGAGGAAAGCCAAAGGTGGTGGTGAACATTGAAATCTCCTAGAATGGAGATTTCAGAGAAAGGAGAAATGGATAGATGTGTTCCATCATAGAAGTAAGATAGTTGAAGAATTTTTGATAGTCAGTGGAATCAGGGGATAAGTAAACACCGCAGATATATTTAGTCAGAGAATGACAGGATAACTGAAGGCAGAGTGTACAGAATTCAGAAGAGTCGAGTTCAGGAACACGAGAGCAAAGTAAGTCATTGCGTATATATACACAACAGCTACCTTTGGCTTTGAAATGAGTATAGAGAAAGTAGGAGGATACAGAAAAGGGTTTGCTGTCAGTTGCCTCAGACAGCTGAGTCTGGCAATAGATAGACAGATAGATAGATAGTGTAAATCTAACAGACTCCTCACACACAAAAATGAAACACTCTGTGGTTTAATGCATACCTCAATAATAAAAAATATGAGATCAGACACTTTCAATATTGAAGAAAAAATATTTTCAGCACTTAGAGTAGTCAAAAGTAATGCCACATGTGCCGAAGTCAACGGTTAACTCATGGTACAAATTGTGATTTCATTCTATGTTATTTTGAAAACACGAAGAATGTATATGGTTCAATGGTTTTAATGAGTTATAGAAATTGAAGTTTGTTTCGATATCAGTATCACTGTGAACTGTGTTATGTATATATATATATATATATATATATATATATATATATATATATATATATATATGTATATATATATATATATGTTTACATTACTCTCAAAACCATAATGATATGGTTCAGCCGTGTGAATACTGTATTCAGTTAATTAAAAATTCATTTTTATTCCTGTACCACTTTTTTGTGAATTGCATTTCTATTTTGATACCTTGCCATTCTAGGGTAAAAATGACTTAGGCTTAGGGTAAAATAAAATATGGCTGTGGAAACCCTGGATGTGATGCAGGTGGACTGCTCATTCAATAGCAAGCTTGCATTCATCATGGACCTGCGTATCCTCAACGACCATTGCCGGAGGTGCCTGCGAATTGAAACTACTGAAGCTGCAGGTGGATTTGGCATGTGAAGCAGCCAACATGATTGAGGCAATATGTAGGCTGTTACTTAAAAAGGTGAAAAGGAAACAAAAGAGGAGAACCCGTTGGAGCAGGGTATGGCTGCTACGACGTCCTATTTACGGCTAGTATTAGAAACTTATTGAAGAGTTGAAATTAGAGGACTCCCATAGCTTCAGGAATTTTCTTCGAGTGGATGACATGTTCATGGAACTGCTGGAAAGGGTTGGTTCCCATACTGAGAAAGCAGGACACCTTCTGGAGGAAGTCATTGTCACCTAGGTTCAGGTTGGCCATCACTCTGTTCTACCTGGCGACTGGTGATAGCTGCAAAACCCTTTCATATGGCTTCAGAGTGGCCAACAATACCATCTCATTTATCATTCCCGAGACCTGCGAGGCCATCATTCCATAGTACCTGAAGGATGTCCTGACCTTTCCCACAATGACACGTGCCACCTCAAAACCAACGGTCACTGACTCCTAGAAAATTCGCAGAGACTCCTACCACACTTTTCCCATGCTCTTGGCATATTCGTAGCGACTCATAGATAACTCTTAGCTACTCTTCGTAACTCATGGATGAAACGAAACGAAACTTTTAAGCACTCCTGTGAAACTCATACCTACTCTTGGAAGACTCCTTGCTACTCTTGTCAACTCCTAGCGACTCCTAGCTACTCTTAGTTACACACAAGATTCTTAGCAACTCGCAAAGGTTTTTTGATACAAGAATCCGTTGAGAATAGCTATAAGTCGCTAAGAGTCGCTAAGAGTAGTCACGAACGCCTTAGGTATGTCCTAGGAGTTTTCAAAAATTCGTACCGGTTCTCGAAAAGTTTTGGACATGTCAAAAACATCAGGAGTGCACGAGCAGTCCCGAGACAGTGCCGGGAGTCCATAGGAGTATAGAGGACTTGTCAGGAGTAGGGTGTAGAGTGTGTCAAGAGCAGAAACTCACAGTGATTCTTCGTCCGACTCCTGAATGTGTGAAAGCCCCTTTTAGGTGCTTTCACACATTCAGGAGTCGGATGAAGAGTCACCAAGATTTCAAACTTCTCGCAGATACTTGTCAATTTGAGCAAGAATCCAGCAATCTAGGAGTGCGCCAGGTGGGTGCTACAAGTAGCTACGCATAGCTTACGCATTGCTACGAGTTTCCTAGGCTGGTGCTATGAATAACTAATAGTCACCATGCATTGCCAAACCAAATGGTCCGCAAAGGTCTACATGTAGCAGTGAGAAGCTATGAGTAGCTAGGAGTAGCTAAGACTCCCACTAGTGTAGTTCTACGACCATCAAGAATTTGATGGAAGTCTATCAGGAGTGTAGGGCGAAATATATATATATATACATATATGTACTGTATATGATCAACCGGGTCAGAAGAAAAACATAGCACAAGTAGGGGTGAAAAGTAACACAGCCCTGCCAATCTTTATCTGTTGCCTAATTTTTTTAGTTTTTGATGTAGTGATAGGCCTATCTATACTCCATACTCTGCATATGCAGATTTGCCCAACAATGATTTGGTGCCAGGTTATGATCAATCGAAGACTTATTTTATTTTTTCTCATTGAACTTTTTCGGCATCTTTTCTATATATTAAAGCCATTTCAGGAGCTTTGAATGCATTGATTCATTCTGTTGTCAGGTGATCAGTGACAGTTGCCCTTAAGAGCCAAACCAAGAGACAGGACCTGCCTGCTTTTGTAACCAGTATAGTTATGTGTTTTTTTACCCTGGGTACAGACACCCCAAAGGGATAATAAAAAAAAAAAACTATGCTTCTTATTGCAGCTAAAAAACAACAAAGCAAAAAATACAACAAAACAACAATGTGAGGGCCAACAAAGCTTCACAAACCCTAGAACACAAACCCTTCTTTCTAGTAACACTATCACAATGTCACGAGTCGACGCGATTTTATATCTAAATAAGCTCGTGACATTAACTTTGGTGGGAAACCGCGAACTCTAGTGGAATCCCAGTATTTATCACTCAGTCAACTGCTACGTATTCACCCGGTCGGAAGTGTTTTCAGAACATTTTTTCACTGTGTCATAAATGATCATCTTTGTGCGAGACATTAGCGCTTCCGCTGAGCGATTTATTATGGGCGTGTTTCGCTCATTCTAGCTGATAGCAATGCGGCTCGACACTCGCCTCTTTCTCACGATTTGAAATCAGTCAAGATTTGAGCACCGTGAAAGCAGGTTGGGCCCAGTGCATAGCAGTGCCGTCGTTGTCCTGTTCCTGAATTTCCACCTAGCGTGATTGGCGAGAGACTTAGCATGTGCAGCGTCCTTCCTCAGTCATCCACTTGGTCCACTTTTCTAACCAGTATTCCTTTTCGTTTTTCCTAGGCTTAAGAGTTTAGCTTTTGAGTGAGCGAGTGAGTGCGATCTCCTTATTTGAATGCATCTTGAGACTCATGTAATGTAAATTTATTTTATTGTAATCAATAAATTTAACAGTTCTTTTTCTTGAGCTTAATGTAATGTAAACTTGTGTTTTATTTTCCATATTAAGCTTCTTTCACTTATAGCTCCTAGTTTGCATAAATGCTTTGCTATTCATAACTGGTACTTAGGCCAGTCCTTTTGTATTAAGCTTAAAATCTGTTGTGCAACCAGGAGTTAATGCATCAGCAAGAACCTGTTATCATTAATAGCATTAGTTATTAATTGTCAGGGGTGAAGTCACTTTCTCCAGAGGCTAACAGTACTAACAAACAGCAATTGTGAGGAATTAGTCTCTGCTGTGTACTGTTGAGAAAGTTTATAAATTCTCGTCCTTAGAGAATCGGCAAAGTAAGCCGGCATAAAGTAATCATTGCTTGATTTTAACAAGACATTTCATTGTCCTGTTCTCAGTATTACTGAATAATATCCTTTAATATTGCATATTTTTGAAAACCCCATGACAATTGGCGACCTCGCCAGGATATTAACTCCTAGCTCTAAACTATTCATGAGATAATACTTACTTATACTTAGGTATTTATCATTAAAGTCTATAGGCACTATCTTACTGGTGATTATCAATTCATTTTTATTAATTTGCATAATAGTTTTCACAGTCAGTTGTTTGTTTAATATTCTTTCTTTACCTGTTTAATTAGATAAAACTGGTCACCACTAACCTGTGCCTATATTCTTTATTCTCCATTATTGGCATCTTTCTCCGAAAAAAATTGCAGTCAGTACTGAGTTGCTAGTTTACTTAGATTGAGTTAGCATCATGTCCACTAGCGTCTATGTACAGGAAGCTAAAGATATGGGCCTTATTGACCCAGAAAAAATCCAAAGCTACGTCCTCTCACGGTTTAATTACGAGCAACAACGTGAGTAAGAAGCTCGTGAAGAACGCAAAAGAGAACGTGAACACGAGCAAAAACAACGCAAACTCGAGTTAGAACAAGAGCAAGAACAACGTGAATACGAGCGAGAACAACATGACAGAGAATGTCAACTTGAGTTAGAACAACGAGAGAGAGAACGTGAATACGAGCGAGAACAATGAGAACACGATCGTGCCGAGCGAGAAGCACGCGAAAAACATGAAATTGAAATGCTGAAGCTCAAGCAAGCTCCCTTGGCTTCAGACACATCTGGTGCAGCTGGCCCAAGCTCAACGAGCACTCTCCCTGCACATGTTCTGGCGACCCCTCACATCAAGCTTCCTCCATACAAGGAAGGCGAGCAAATCGAGCCATACATAGCTCGTTTTGAAGACATGGCTCAACTTTACCAGCTGGATGATGCAGCTAAGCGGCTTCAGTTTCTTAGCCTGTTTGAGGACCCTGCCCTCGATATTCTCCACAAAATTCGTGGAGACAATCTCACATATGAGATGATGAAGGCCGCACTCATCAAAGCGTACGGTCTCACAGTTCACGATGCCAAGAGTCAGTTCATGAGGGCGCGCTTACAGGAAAAAGAGACTGCCGTTCAGTTTCTTGACTGGCTTACTGCTTACTTAGATGAGTGGATGGAGAAAGATGAAACTCCTTCCACATGTGAGGGGATAATTGACCTTATGCTGCACACGCAGCTAGAAAAGTCGTGGCCTACTGAACTTATGGCTCAGCTTAAGATCTGCCAGGTAAGAGATGCCAGCCAAATGGCGAAGAAGGCCGATGCAGTTTTCACTGCACACGGGTATCAAACTCGCAAGCAGCATACCTGGAACAGGAAACCTGATGAATCTGGGAAACCATCTCAGACTGAACCCCAGCAACAAGCCCGTTCTCAGAATAATGGCCAAGGTCCAAACCACAGAAGAAGGACCGGGGGCAAAACACTCAGAAACTTGAGTGGAAGCGGTACGATAAGCAGAACCCTAACCAGCAGCAGTACCAGTATTTCAAGCAGTTGCAGGGCAAGGACAAACCACATAATCCTCAGTCAGGACAATCGACTTTAGTGTATCGGAGGCAGGATGCAAATGCAGCCCTTATGCCACAACAAACATACAGTGGTGCCAACCCCACCAGTATAGGTACTTCCCTGCAGTTCACTAGTTCCCCAGGGACAGTGAACCCTCCTCCACAGGTGGTCAGTGCTCCAGCTCCTCAGATGGTGAACACAACCCTACAGGTATCAAGTTCTCATGGCACCACATTTGCTGCATCGTTTGTTCCGCATTCTCACCAATGACTGGCTGCTACCTCCTCAGACTCTTCCACCAGTAACACTGCCTTTCTTGTTCAGCCAGGGTTTGTGGGAGGTGTTTCTGTAAATGTCCTGAGAGATAATGGTTCCTCAGGTTGCTCTGTCAAGCAAAGTTTAGTCCAGCCCGACAAGTACACGGGTAAGCAGATCCAAGTTAGACTTATTGATGGGTCAGTAGATTGTTCCCTGAGGCATGTATCCAGGTGGCATCTCCTTTCTACATTGGCTTGACAGCTGCTGTTGTCATGCCAGAACCCTTGTTTGACCTCATTATTGGCAACATACCGGGCATCAAAAACAGTTGCACCGTAGCTGTTGCTACTCAGACTTCGGCTGTTGCAGTAACACGAGCCATGGCCAAGGCTCTGAATCGTGTCACCCCGTTGACTGTCGCAATGCCGCAAGATTTGATTCATAATCAAGACGTTGTCCAAGATCAACAGTCTGACCCGACACTTGCCTCAGTGCATAAGAAGCTGGAGGGTAAAGTGATTAAGTATTCACGGGGAGGTCAAGCCAAGTTCCTTCGTAAACAAGGACGGCTCTACTGTGAGTCACGAACACCCAAGGACGAGGTTTGACTGCAGTTTGTCGTTCCCGCCAAGTACCACCAAGCAGTGTTAGAATGGGGTCATTGTTCAGCCTCAGGAGGTCACATGGGCAAAAGGAAAACCCAGGGCTGTATCCAAGCTGACTTTTTCTGGCCAGGGATGGGACGAGAGATAGATAGTTTTGTGCGTTCCTGCAATGTGCGTCCATGTACCACTAATCAGGGACATGTCCTTCCTGTGCTGTTTGAAACCACACCCGTAATCTCTGAGTCAGTTGAGAGACAGGGCAGTGGTGAAGTGGGTGCAGACCTGATGTCTCGCCCGTTGGCCCTACGGGACACAGTATGTCCAGGGCCTGTACATACATATGTACCGTACTGTAAGTTAAGGGGGAAGTTCGAGAACCCTGCAGAAACAGTCCAAGGCTGTGTATGAATTACCTTGTGGAACGTCTCGAGATGTGGGCCTCTCAGAGGATTGCCGGAGAACACACATTATCCACATGAGTGTTCACACTCACGGTGGGTGTTAAAATGTGACCTGCCCGAGATTGCGTAGGGATTTTCAACTTCCTGTCATTAATCGTAAGCGTAGAGGTAGTTTAACCAGTAAACTGGGTCCCTAGCAAATTGCAGTGTTTGATGTCCTGCAGAAACACCCAGTCTCTTCCCTCTTGACCACGTTCCCTGGTTAATTTAGCGAATTGCAGCATTTCATGTCCTGCACAAATGCCCAGTCTTTTCACTAATTAAGTTTAGGGTTTAACCAGTAAACTGGGTCAGCGTTTGATGTCCTGCAGAAATGCCTTGACTTCGTTTCCTGGTTAATAATGTAAATAGTGTACTTTTTGTAACATAAGTACTGATTGCTAGGCAGAGAGAGAGAAATGACACTTTTGATGCTCCACCTTGATTGTTTTTGCAGGTGCAGCTGGCGGGTGCAGCATTGCCGTGCAGAACAGCTGATCGTCCTTGACGCATACTGCCACCTCTTCTCTTCTGCCTCGTTGTCATCATATACTATTCATTTGCATTATGTAATTTTACACGTAGGTACAGTTACACCACAACTGTCACACCTACACTGTGTATTACATACATTATGCTACATAACAATTAGTTGTTAATGTAAATGTAGCGAACTTTTCACTCAGTTTGACCTGAATATGGGATTTTTCACCATCGTCACAGAGTTTTTCCCTCAAGCTTGCTTCTATTAACGTAAATACGAGTTTTTTTTTTTTTCACTCACTGGCGACTGTGACTTTCTCCTGAAGCAGGATAGCACACACACACCACAGTGTGAATCTTGTGTGACTGACTTAGGATTTATGTGTATGTATAATGAAAAAAAAAAATCTGAAGAAAAAAAAAAGATTTTCATGGGGCGTAATGTCATGAGTCGGCACGATTTTATATCTAAATAAGCTCGTGACATTAACTTTGGTGGGAAACTGCGAACTCTGGTGGAATCCCAGAATTTATCACTCAGTCAACCGCTATGTATTCACCCGGTCAGGAGTGTTTTCAGAACAGTTTTTCGCTGTGTCATAAATGACTGTCTTTGTGCGAGACATTAGCAGTTCCACTGAGCGATTTATTATGGGCGTGTTTCGCTCATTCTAGCCATTAGCAATGCGGCTCGACACTCACCTCTTTCTCACGATTTGAAGTCAGTCAAGATTTGAGTGCCGTGAAAGCAGGTTGTGCCCAGTGCGTAGCAGTGCCACCGTTGTCCAGTTCCTGAATTTCCACTTAGCGTGATTGGCGAGAGACTTGGCGTGTGCAGCGTCCTTCCTCAACGACGCCCAGTCATCTGCTTGGTCCACTTTTCTGACCAGTATTCCTTTTCGTTTTTCCTAGGTTTAAGAGTTTAGCTTTTGAGTGAGCGAGTGAGTGCGATCTCCTTATTTGAATTCATCTTGAGACTCATGTAACGTAAATTTATTTTAT
This sequence comes from Coenobita brevimanus, assembly GCF_032717465.1. NCBI lineage: Eukaryota > Metazoa > Arthropoda > Malacostraca > Decapoda > Coenobitidae > Coenobita > Coenobita brevimanus. The sequence continues at coordinate 6,428,871 of NC_136984.1, read as the reverse complement.
TGTCTATCTATCTATCTATCTATTGCCAGACGCCTCAATCCCGTATGGGGCGGCCACAAACAAATCGCCTCCAAGTCGCCTGTCCCCCGCCATTTCACTGCCCTGCTCCCAACTCACACCCCCCTCACTCATATACCTCTCCACCCCATCCATCCATCTCATCCTCGGCCTCCCCCTCCCTCTTCCCCCCTCCACCTCACTCACATACACTCTCTTCGTCAGTCTTTCACCTCAGTGTGCTCCTCATAACGCTTCCTATCACATCCAAATCCACACCATAACGCTGCTTATATTGTAATCAATAAATTTAATGGTTCTTTTTCTTGAGCTTAATGTAATGTAATCTCGTGTTTTATTTTCCATATTAAGCTTATTTCACTTATAGCTCCTAGTTTGCATAAATGCTTTGCTATTCATAACTGGTACTTAGGCCAGTCCTTTTGTATTAAGCTTAAAATCCGTTGTGCAACCAGGAGTTAATGCATCAGCAAGAACCCATTATCAGTAATAGCATTACTCATTGATTGTCAAGGGTTGAAGTCACTTTCTCCAGAGGGTAACAGTACTAACAAACAGTAATTGTGAGGAATTAGTCTCTGCTGTGTACTGTTGAGAAAGTTTATAAATTCTTGTCCTTAGAGAATCGGCGAAGTAAGCCGGTATAAAGTAATCATTGCTTGATTTTAACAAGACATTTCATTGTCCTGTTCTCAGTATTATTGAATAAATCCTTTAATATTGCATATTTTTAAAAGTCCCGTGACACACAAACCCTGGGTGTTCTTCACCCGAAATTGGAAAATTGGAAAAAAATACTAAATACAGAGCTTTGATTTTGAAAAATGTACAAGAAAGAACTTTAAGCTTTGTACTTTAAGTTAACATTACAAAGGATTGAAAATCACATTGCTTTGTTATGGAAACTGAGTAATAAAAATAGTGACTAAAAGTAGGGAAATTTGGGCTTGTTTCATGAAAATATCACACACACCCCAAAAATTCAGCATACACCTTTGGATAACCTCCCACATCCTGCCAGGTCCTTTGGGACACCACTGAAGGGGTTGCCATGCCCCTGCTGCTGTGGTAGAAACCTGATGTTCACTTTGGTTTTCAGCCTTTGCACATATGAACCAAAGCCTACAGTAGAGACCCACGTGCAGACAGTGACTGTGTATCCTTCCTCTACCATAACTGGCTGCCAAATGAAGCTACTGGAGGACTGGTAACCCTGGGAGCACGGGAACAATACACAATGACAATGACGTCATATGAGTCAGGTGGAATTCACCCAGGGTTTGTGTTCTAGGGTTAAAGATAAACTTCTTGGAAAGTAATACTATTATGTTTCTGAAGAAGAAGTTCATGAATGCTTCAAAAATGTAAATAAGTTTGGATTTCCTTCTCCTAAAAAGGCAAAACATTAGAAGAATGTGAAGTTTGCATGGATCAGTCCAAACAAGATACCAGTATATATAAAGGACAAGAAGGCACTCAGAGAGCGCATACCTCCGTCAGTGCGATTGCAGGACCCTGATCCGGATCCGGATCTGCCATCAAATTTATTAAATTCTTTTTTGGCCCATGGCCTACCCTTCCACAAAATTTTATTGAAATTCATTGAGAACTTTTGGAGATACTGTGTTAACAAACAAACAAGAAACATAAAACGTGGGTGAATACGTAACCTCCAACTTCTTCAGCAAAGGTAAAACCTTGGTTCATAACTGAAATCATGTATCTATATTCAGAATGTATGCTGTAATTTTTTTTGTTTTGTCTTATTATAGGTTGTCGAAATGTGTTGTATACATAAATAAGGACCTTATTGCCTGGACCTTATTAGATTGTGGTGCCGCCATGGTGTGCTGCTGTTAGACAGATTCCGGGTGGCAGTGATTTTTTTTTTTTTAATCCGTTCGATATATGACGACACCTGGCACCTCAAAAGCAACAGTCACCGACTCACAGAAAACTCACAGTGACCCTACCACACTTTTACCATGCTCTTGGCATACACGTAGTGACACATAGATAACTCTTAGCTACTCTTCAGAACTCATGGATGAAACGAAACGAAACTTTTGACCACTTCTATGAAGCTCCTACTTACTCTTGGAAGATTCCTTGCTACTCTTACCAACTTATACTGACTCCTAGCTAATCTTTGTTACTCACAACGATTCTTAGCAACACACAAAGATTTTTTGATACAAGAATCCGTTGAGAGCAGCTATGAGTCGCAATGAGTTGTCAAGAGTAGTCATGAACACATTAGGTAAGTGCTAGGAGTTAAAAGAAAATCGTAGTGGTTCTCGAAAAATTTTGGACATGTCAAAAACATCAGGAGTGCGCAAGGAGTCTTGAGACAGTGCCGAGAGTCCGTAGGACTATAGAGGAAATGTCCAGAGTAGGGTGCAGAGTGTCTCATGAGTAGCAACTGGCAGTGATCCTTCGTCCGACTCCTGAATGTGCGAAAGCTCCTTTAAGCACGCAAGTTCCCCACCCGCTAAGCAACGATAGTGTTGTTCATAGACGTCTCCACAGTTGATGAATTATGTTTTATTTTGATGATAACATCAAAGATTACCGTGAGTTGGAATTTCTCAATACAGCAAACATCAGCAGCGAAATGTTTTTATAAATTACAAACAAAACTGTGCTCTGGTGGCAACAGGTGGCTGATAGTGCACTGTGTGGTGATCGAGTGTAGCATCTATACATTGCACTGGGTAGGGTTAGGCCAGCTTCTGCTAAAGAGTTCAATATCCTCTCTGGAACTAATTAAAAAAACAAAAACAGTATTGTACTCACATACCACTCTACACGATCACTGCTGTATGTACCACTTTAACCCTTACACCGCAGACTTGTTTTGCTCTGTTTTGCGTGTCCCGAGGGCATATTCGGGCTCCGACAGACTCTCAAAAAATATTTGCCAAAAATCAGTTAGTAGTCCTAGAATATAAAAATTATATATGCTTATGGCACATACCTTCAGCTTTCTCCTGGGATGTCTGTTGAGCCATCATCGATTACCGTAGGACTTGTGGAGACCTCTGAAGTTGGGTAACGAAGTCTCCACTTTACACTTCCCGACAACCCGTAATATGATTACCACAGCCAGATATTATCACTAGAAACACTATTCTATGATTATCAAGTAGTTTGGGATCCATACTCCAAAAAAAAAACACTGTGAAAGCAATGAAAATTACAAGCGCGTATGACCTTCCCATTTGTGCTAGTTCGCTGTTGGTACTCTATCATTTATTATTCATAAAACCCCTCACACTTTATATTTCTATTACTACATAACACTTATATATATCTGCAGTCTTTATCCATAAGTGTCTTTCAGTAGTATTAGTTTATCGTCACCGAAGTCATTCAATTTTTCGTCAGTAAAATACGTAGAGAGCCATGGATTCACTTTCACTGTTATAACCTCAAGTATTTGTACTCATATTCTTATATTACTAGTTATTTACATTATTATTTACATTTTCTATTGTATTTTCAATATTTACACTTCTATTTTACTTACACTATGTTATTCACTGTCACTTTCAGTAACATAAAACTATATTACACTGTTCAGTCATATGTACTGTACATCCATTGCTTTCACTTGCTATTTACACATTATTTACACATTATTTTCACATTACTTTCCTTTCCCACTTGCATTTTATAACTGCTTCTGGCTGTGGTAATCAAAGAAGCAGGTAACACAGAGGGGAACCTGGCACTCAGCGCACTGCCAAGAGGTGCGTTTATGCTCAGGTGTGCGTCGGGTGGTATGTGCACACACCTGGCACCTGCGGATCGCAGCCTTCCACTTGCTTGTGGCAGGCATTTGCACCAGTATGTGCCGATCCATGTACGCCCTCTGCTCAAGTCTGTCGGGAAGTGTTACTGGATGGTGCCTTGGAGTTGCTGCTGTCACCCTACCATATCTTTCAAGCAGCTGCTGAACACAAGTCCTGGCGAACAACCTCAGGGAGAAGGACTTGGGTGGCTTGACCTTCATCTTGTACAGGATGAAGGCATTCAGCATCGTCATGTCTATGAGATGCAGAAAAACTTTCCTGTACCACCTAGTATTCTTCCTGAGGCAGTCGATCTCTCCAATCATCATGTCGGACTTGTCCACCAGCCGCCTGTTGATATTGTAGTCTAACACAGCATCAGGTTTCCTCACAGGTTCGCCTGTCCTATGGTCGACCTTCCCACTGTCTGTCATTTCCCCCTTATGTACGGTGGTGAGCATGTGCACGACCCTCTTGTCATGCCACTGTATTGCCAGCATCTTCTCAGACTTGCGTAGGTGCATGTCTCCTCGCTGCGAGGTTCCTGCCCCTGAGAATTTAGGGAAGTGGGCACAATTACTCTTGACAATGCCGCAGGAGCCGATGCCGTGCTCTGAAAGGTATTTTGAAGTTTCGGTTCTGTATAATAGTTGTCTGTATACAGCACATGATTCCCACCAAAATACCTTTCAAGGAGCACTTTCACTACACAGTCTGAGAAGCCAAGGGGGTGTGTTTTATCAAGATCGACAGTGCTGGCTGAATAAATGATGAAGTCAAGGATGTACCCCGTCTTACAGTCGCACAGTACAAAGACCTTGATTCCAAAGCGATGGCGTTTGCTTGGAATGTACTGCACAAACCTAAGACGTCCTCTGAACAAAACCAAGGATTCGTCAATGAGAACCTTCTGAAAGGGGTGGAAGAATGTCATAAACTTATCCTTCATTCTGTTCAGAATCTCCCGGATCTTCCAGAGTGGGTCCGTTTGGGAAGGTACATCGTTGTTGGCAAAGTGCAGGTTTCCCATGATGTTCCGGAAGTGATCTCTGGCCATGTACTTATTGAAGATGTGTGAGGGTAGTAAGGGGTCCATGAACCAGTATTCTTCCAACTCATGCTTCTTTGAGTGTGGCATGAGAAGCATGAGGGCGAAGAACACATACAGCTCCTTCACTCCCAGCATGGACCACTGTTGCATCTTGGCTGCACCTGTACCACTTGCAGCATGTTGTGATTTATACCTGTTGGTCTCATCACATATGTGCTGCATGACTTCATCATCAAGGAAGGCCAAATGGAAGTCCACACACTCAGCATCCTCGTCAAGAGTGAAGGCAGACTGTATTCCTGAGGAACTCTCGTCGAAATGGAGATGTTCAGGGACAAAATCGGACCCTTCCGTCCATCCGAAGGCGTCCAGGATTCCCTGTCATGGCGGTGTAGGGTGGGTGAGGGTTAAGGGTGGCTGTGAGGCAGATTTATCTGGTTCAAGGTCACTCGCACTGACCCTGGGTTGCTGTGTAGCACTAGCAGCCCTTACTCTACTGGCAACTCTACTTTTACGAGTCAGGGGTTTACCTCTTCCTCTACGGCCTTCCTTCACTGTTGATGCTGGTGGTGACTCCGACAATGAAGTCTCCGGAGAAAATTCAGCAGAAGAAGAGGAAGAAATGATTGAAGTGGGGCTTGGGGAACGGGGAGTTGATTCACCTCAGGACTCATGGCGGGCTGGGTCACACGGGGCCATTGTTCTGGGGCTAACCCGCCGCCTTTTCATTCCCTTCCCAAATTCTTTCCCTTGCTGCACTAACGGCTCCTTTCCCTTGGAGCTAGGGATAACTTGGGACACTGAAGCACTCGTACTAGTAGTTTCTGGCACGATTTCCTCACCCGGCTCATCACACGAATCCCCCGAAGGGTCATAGTCACTATCCATCATTATCATTGATAATTCGGCTAGTTTACGTTCCACTGCTGAGTCACTTAGTCCTTTCCTGCTTCCCCCACGAGTTTTTCTGGGGGTAGAGGTCATGGGGCCCTTTGCAATGGGTGCATAAGCGGCAGAAATGGTGGGGTGCGAGTGCGACATGCGTTGACCACAGAGGAGGACAAGGAACTAAATGGCGCGACTTATCTGAGAAGGCAAGGGTTGACAGTGACAATGGGGCTGACAGCTGCTAACTTACATGCTAAGAAATTATTGGTAGGAAATCTCGGCAACACATAAAGAAATAGGTAGTTCCAGGTGAATGTAAATGTCACTTAGGCTTCTCCCTTCGTTTCTGATATATATTTTTATTATAGAAATAGATTACAAGGCATAATTCAAAGGGGAAATTACCGTGGGAATTTAGCGAATGAATGCATGTGAGATGTTGTCAGGTGATAATTAGCCAATTCCTGGTGTATACCACTATCACTTACCTTATTTTTTTTTTTTTTGGTATATATTATTTTGTATAAGTATAGGGCATAGGACTTATTTCAATGGATGAAATCTGTGGAAAAATCCGGGGGAGATTTGCTTAGCACAGCGCGGCAGGGCAGGCGATAGGAAAGGGTAAAGGAGGTGAGGTAGGGAGGGGTGAGAGGGTACTGGAGGGGAGGTAGGGAGGGGAGTCAAGAACGGGGGAAAATGGCTAAATTGTCAACAATGGATGGGAGTACAGATGAGATTAGGAGTGCAGACTATTGGTGGACAGTAGCAGTACATGCTAAAAAATGATTAGTAGGAAATCTCGAAAATACAGAAAAAAGTAGGTAGTTCCAGGTGAATGTAAATGTCACTTTGGCTTCTCCCTTCCTTTCTTATATAAATTTTTTTTACAAGAATAGATTATACGGCATATTTCAAAGGGGAAATTTCCGTGGGAAATTAGCGAACGAGTGCACGTGAGGTGTTGTCAGGTGATAATTAGCCAAATCAAGGTGTATAGCACTATCACTTACCTTATTTCTTTTTGGTATATATTATTTTGTATAAGAATATGGCATAGGGGTTATTTCAATGGATGAAATCAGTGGATAATTCCGGGGGAAATTTGCTTTAGCGCAGCGCGGCCGGGGAGGTGAGAGGACAGGGTAATGGAGAAGAGGTAGGGAAGGGAGTCAGGAACAGGGAAAAATGGCTAAATTGTCAACAATAGGTGGGAGTACAGATGAGATTTGGAGTGCTGACTAGTGTTGGACATTGGCAGTAATGATAGATGATACAAGCCACCACTTGTAAGCTCGGGATAATTCAAAATAACACAGAATCACAAAAGTGACACCCCGCGGTATGATCCATTGCGCCTGAGCGTCACAAAAGTGACGCCCCGCAGTTACTGGGCTAAACAACCTAGTCTTGATGGATTTTTGTCCGATGGCAGTTTTAGATTTTGTTTTACTCTCACCACATCCACTGCCAGATGCCAGATGAACTTCAACACATATTTAAAAAAAAAATTCTAAATCAAGTGTAACGTATGAAATTGTCATCTTAATATTTTTTTTTCCTTAACTTTAAGGACGATTTGGGAGTGTTCACTGGACTCTACTGGTATTATGCGTTTTTTGGCTTGAAGCGAGGCCTTGGGAATGTAACCCTCACCAAAGTTGTGATGTGAATACACACACACACACACACACACACACACACACACATATATATATATATATATATATATATATATATATATATATATATATATATATATATATATATATATACATTTATATATATATCATCATCATCATCAGCCGTTGAAGTCCACTGCAGGACCGGCCTATCCCTACCGAAGCAGAGACAATACACCCAATGTATCTCTACCCAGTGGCTTAGGCTGTCTGGTAGATATATATATATATATATATATATATATATATATATATATATATATATATATATATATATATCGATCCATCCATCTATCATCCAATCCTATGTTGCCCCATGAGGAGCGAAGAAGGCCGGGGCTAGGCAGTTGGTCCTGACATTTAAGATGAGAGTGACCAGCCTCACTCATCCCTGAGTGGCATTACATGAGCAATAAACCCCAATCACCCCTTGGATATATATAAACCTTCACCGGTTCAATCCGACTGGAGCACAATAATTACCCACTAAACCACCAGGCGCCAAAATTTGGTTATATGGTTACCACTCAGCGTAGTAAATGGTTTCCTGGTGTACAGGAAACCATTTTGCTTGTCACTCACTGTAGAGCCACCCACAGGCAGAAGGGAGAGGAAAGAATGAAGGAATGAAAGACAGAAGAGGGAGTGTAAAGTCACCCGTAGGCAGAAGGAAGAGAAAAGAAGGGAAAAAAGACAGAAGAAGATGGAAAGAAACAAGGATGGAGGTGAGGACAGGGCAGGCACCCGATATATATATATATATATATATATATATATATGGAAGTTTTTAACGCTTCAGTCAGAAATCGAACCCGAGACCTCTTGACAGAGGTCAGGCACTGTAACCACTACACCATGGCGTGTGGTAACAGTGCTTGACGTCTGTCTAGAGGTCTCGGGTTCGATTCCCGGCTGGATCGTTAAAAACTATCCACATACGTACACACATGTAATGTGTGTTTCTCAAGCATGCACACACACACAATACAGGAAAGAGAACGATGGGTGGACAGTATCTATATAGATTTCAAGAAAGCTTTTGACACAGTACCACACCAAAGACTTTTATGGAAACTGTACCATCAAGGAGGAATTCGAGGCAAACTGTTTTGTTGGATACAAGACTTTCTCATAAAAATAGAAATGAGAACAGTACTAAGAGGAAACTACTCATCATGGAAAGAAGTGACTAGTGGAGTACCACAGGGTTCAGTGCTGGCACCAATCATGTTTTTAGTGTATATAAATGATATAAACAGTAACACTGGAAATGAGAGCTATCTGACTATGTTTGCAGATGATGCAAAAATACAAAGGAGAATTACTAACACAGACTCTTGTAAAGAGCTACAAGAAGAATTAAATAAACTTCATGAATGGAGTAGTATATGGCAAATAGAATTCAGTGTGGACAAGTGTCATGTAATCAAGTTTGGTAAAAGTGGAAAAAGACCTGATTGGGATTATAATTTAGGAAATAAAACCCTACACACATCAGAAAGAGAGAAAGACCTAGGTGTGATTATCAATAACAGACTATCTCCGGCTGACCACATCAGCGAGAAGGTACGGAACATGTATACACTGCTTGCAAATATGAGAATAGCATTCACATACATAAATGAAGACATGCTAAGAAGGATAATAACATCATTCATTAGACCAACCCTGGAATATGCATCAGTAGTCTGGAGTCCTCATCTCAAAAAACACATAGACAATATTGAAAACGTTCAAAGGGCCGCTTCAAAATGGATACCAAGCTTAAGGGACCTAAGCTACGAAGAAAGACTAAATAAACTGAATCTACCAACACTACAGGAGAGAAGGAAAGGAGGTGACATGATAATGCTATGTAAGTGCATATCAGGGAAGGAGAAAATAGACATAAATGATTACTTAACATATGGAGAAGCATCAGCAAGAGGACACTGCAAAAACTGCATAAGAAGCGAGGTGATAAAGACGTAAGGAAATTTAGTTTCCCAAACAGAGCAATTGATCAATGGAATGCACTACCGAATGAAATAGTGTGTGCCAAAACAACTCACAAATTTAAGGATATGTACGATAAATATGGTTTAAGACGGACAGTACGAGCTTGACTCATTCCTGTAAAGATACAATTAGGTAAGAACAATTAGGTAAGAACACACACACACACACACACACATATATATATATATATATATATATATATATATATATATATATATATATATATATATATATATATATATATATATATATATATATATATATATATCGATATTTGTAAACTAAAAACATATCATATATATATGGAAAGTAGTCGCCTAATCTGTACGTTCTCTAATAATGAATGCCTTTCAATCCCCTGATGATCTAATTAAACGTAAGATAGAGTTTTCCATCTAAAAGTGTTTTTGATGCAGCCTTCATTAAGTATCCATAATAGTGCCTGTGCTCTAACTTGGCCTAAAATTGTCATCTTCACATCATCTGTGCCCATTTGTTGCGACAGATTAACAATAAAACGTGATGTTAATCATGAAGAAGTGCATTGGAAATGATGTACAGATGTAGTAATGCCCTTTTCTTTTACTGATGTACAGTCGTGAACACTAAAAAAAAAAAAAAAACGGTAAACGTCAAAAGTCGGCCGACTGAAGGAAGGATAATTGGCCAAGCTTACCCCTCTCCTCCCCCACCACCACCCCTGCCTTCCCCCTCCAGAGCACTGGCTTGATTTTCAGAAGGGATCCAAGGTTTGCAGTTTCGCTTCAGGGGCGTCATTTCAATTTTCGTTAGGGGGGGGGGATTGGCTATTTAGGAGGCCCCCCTACTGCCACCTCCTTACATGGGTGTGGCAAGCGAGCAATTTGAAGCCACATCGAAAGCTATATTCAGGGAATTAAAGCGGTAAGTAAATGTACACACTGTATAAAATTATTTATTAAAACAATTACTTCCTGACACACACACTAATGGATATTCTAGCATTAGCAAATGTTCGAACTTTACCGTAACTCCGACTTCGAACCACAAAATAAAATAAAACCATACTTTCGTGTACAAGTCTATGTTGATTTTATTTTTTGTAAAGCTTAAGTGTCACTTAAGTGTTTGAGACTTAAATTTTGTCATATAGACTTTGTAAAAAATAAAAATGCTTGGTTGGTTCTGATGCCACCCTGCCGCCCCCCTACCGTCCCCTTTTCCTCACGGTCTCATGGTACCTCACCGTCCCCCTGGATCTATCCGGACCACCTCTCACTTTGAGAACCACTGATTTAAATGAACTCTTAAGACTCCTTCCTACAGGTACAGACGTCGGAATAAGTTCGTTTCCATTTCCGTGGACTAAGGTGTTTGTAACACTGCTCGATGGTGAGGTATACCCTCCTCCTCCCTTCCTCATAGTCCCACACTCCCACCCAACCCCTCCACTTTTCTCTCCAACCCCATAACACCACCTGGTATCCTCCATACTCTCGCTCACAGCCAGCTAGGGGTTTCTGTACTTCAAGTACCTCTAATTACGTGTACTCCAAATAACTTATAGGAATAGTATAGTACTATATATATCATAAACCGAGTTAGGAAAAGGTTTACTACACTGTGTGTGTGTGTGTGTGTGTGTGTGTGTGTGTGTGTGTTTGTGTGTGTGTGTTTGTGTGTGTGTGAGAGAGAGAGAGAGAGAGAGAGAGAGAGAGAGAGAGAATTTATCTGCTGTGGTTAAATATTGGGGTGGCAGACACCTCACTTACACACACACACACACACACACACACACACACACACACACACAAAGAGAGAGAGAGAGAGAGAGAGAGAGAGAGAATCTGCTGTGATTAAATGTTGCGGTAGTAGACACATCTTTTACACACGCTCGAATTCTTCCCGCTCCTTCTGGCACCTTGTCAAAAGCCTTTCTAACAACTTTACCTCATCATCCTTCCCTCCTCTTTTCTACTCTGATGGTTCTGTACCTATTTCTTCTACTGATGAAGCAAATCTCTTTCCTCAGACTTTCTCTTCCATTTCCACCTTAGACGATTCCGGTGCTCTTCCTCCATCACTTCCCCCCTCTGACTTCCTCATGGCTGACATTAAAATATCTTCAGCTCATGTATTTTCTGCCATCACTGGCCTCAATAATAACAAGGCATATGGGCCTGATGGAGTCCCTCCTGTTGTCCTCAAGAACTGTGCTTACACCCTGCCTAGGTAAACTCTTTCGCCTTTGTCTGTCAACTTGTACCTTTCGTTCTTGCTGGAAGTTTGCTCTAATTCAGCCAGTCCCAAAGAAGGGTGGCCACTCCCACCCCTACAACTATCGTCCAATTGCTTTAATATCCTGTATTTCAAAAGTTTTCGAGTCAATTCTTAAGAAAAAAAAAAATTAAGGTATCTTTCCTATCACAACCTTCTTTCTGATCGTTAGCACGGGTTCCGTCAGGGACGCTCCACTTGCTATCTTCTCACCTACCTTTCAGACTCCTGGTCATCCTCCTTTCGGGACTTTGGCGAAAGCTTTGCCATTGCACTTGACATCTCAAAGGCTTTCGATCGAGTCTGGCATAAATCTTTAATATCCAAACTGCCCTCTTACGGTTTCTGTCCTTCTGTCTGTGCCTTCATCGCTAGCTTCCTTTCTGGTCGTTCTATAGCTGCTGTTGTAGACGATCATCGTTATTCTCCTAGATCTATCAACAGTGGTGTTCCTCAGGTCTCTGTCCTATCACCAACTATTTTCCTTTTATTCATCAATGACCTTCTAAGCTGTACATCTAACCCTATCCACTCATACGCTGATGACTCCACCCTTCACCGTTCCATTCAGTTCCCACAACACCCATCTCAGCAGTTACTTCAACAAACAAGGGATGAGGCTATGGCACACCTAATGTCTGACTTGGCTCGTATCTCTGACTAGGGTAAAAATAACCTGGTTGTAATGCATCAAAGACTCAGTTCTTACACCTATCAACCCGACAAAATCTTCTACAGGTATACCCACTAATGTTTAATAATATTCAGCTTAATCCTGCATCATCCTTGAACATGCTTGGGGTATCATTTACTCGGGACTTGTCTTGGAATGATCATATTACATCTCTTGTAAAATCTGCTTCCAAGAGATCAAGTGTGCTAAGCCGACTCCGTTCCTTCTTTGACCCTGCACGATTGTTGACTCTATAAAGGGGTTTTATCCTCCCCTGTGTGGAGTATAACTCTTATGTGTGGGGAGGCCCCCCACATACACCTCTTTTCAATAGGTTGGAGTCAAAGGCTTTTCGTCTCATTAACTCCCCTCCTCTTACTGACTCCCTTCAACCTCTGTCTCTTCGCCGCACTGTTGCATCGTTATCTCTTTTCTATCGCTACTTCAATGGTCACTGCTCCTCTGAACTGTCTGCATGCATTCCTCCACCTCTACGACGGGCGCGTAGCACCCGTCTAGCAGGAAACTCTCATCCCTTTTCTGTCCAGCTTTCTAATGCAAGAATTAATCGTTACTCCCAGTCCTTCATTTATGCAACAGGTCATCTCTGGAACTGTCTCCCTCCCTCTGTCTGTATATCCTGCTTCCTATGATCTCCAGTCTTTCAAACGCAGTGGGTCCAGGCATCTCGAAATAATCGGATCTTGAATTTGTCTCTCTCTTGTGTTTTATTTTTCTCTTGGAGGGAACTGTTATTGCGGGCTCATGGCCTTTGGTTCCTTCTTCCTCGCATAAACACACACACACACACACACACACACACACACACACACACACACACACACTTTCTGAATATTTTTCGACCTATGTCTGTGCCTGTCTGTGTACTGTCCCCCCCCCCTCTCTCTCTCTCTCTCTCTCTGGATACTTTGTCTCATCCCCTGTTTCCTTTTCCCTCCTTCCTCTTTCTTTATAGCTATCTGCTCAGTCCCTACCTTCCTCCCTCTCTCTTTCCTTTCTTTTGTCTCTCTCCCCCTCTGTCACTCCCTCCTTATCTCACTCATCTTTTCTTTCTCCCTCCCTGTGTCACAGCTTTGTCTTACTTTTTTCATGTCACATGTCTTACCTTTTTTTCTCCATTACTCTCTCCGTATTTCTTTACTTGTACTAAATCCATTTCCTTCACTGCTTCCTTTCCCCAGTAATAACTGCATGCTCTTTTTCTCTTTCCTCTCTCTGTCTCCCCCTGTCACCCGAAATCTCTTCTTTCATTCCATTCTTCCCACTGTCTTTCCCTCCCTTCCTCCCTCTCCCTCCCCTTTCCTTCCCTTCTTAACATCTCCCTCCTCTTTCTTGCCCTAAAAATTAACCTATTTTCTTCCCACCCTTAATCTCTACTTTCTCTCCGCAAATTTCTCTGTTTCTCTCCTTGCTCTTTTACTTGAATGTTACATTCGTTCTACTCAGCCTCAATGCTTTCGTCTTCTCCTCTTAGTTCTTTCCCTGCGTCCTTGCCAGAATAACACACTTTCTTCCTCCTCCCTGTTACTTTGCCTCCTTTTCTAATTTTTCTCATTATCGTTCTCAGTATTCCGTCCCGTAGCTCTCTTTCCCACTTTCTCCTTTTCTTATCCCTATTTCTATGTTTGCTCCATTCCCATTTTCTCTCAGCTGTCCCCCCTTTCGTCTCTACTTCCCTGTCTCACGGCCTTTCTATTCACATCCCCATTTTCTCTTCCCCTTTCACACTGCTTGTATCTCATTTCACCTCTCAGTGTCTCTTCTTCTCACTCTCTGTCTCATTTCTTAGCTCTCGTTGTTCTCTCCTTGCCTCTCCCCTTCTTATTTTCTCCGTAACTGTCCTCATATCTCATTTTTCCACTCGCTATCTCTCTCCGCCTGTTGCTCCTTGTCTTTTAAATCTCCCTCTCTCTCTCTCTCTCTCTCTCTCTCTCTCTCCCTCTCTCTCTCTCTCACACACATACACACACACACACACACACACACACACACACACACAGTGTAGTAAATCTTTTCCTAACTTGGTTTATGATATATACAGTACTGTATTATTTCCTTATTAATTGTTTGGAGTACACGTAATTAGAGAGGTGCTTGAAGTACAGAAACCCCTAGCTGGCAGTGAGCGAGAGTATGGAGGGTACCGGGTGGAGTTATGGGGTTGGAGATAAAAGTGGGGGGGAGGGGTTGAGTGGGAGTGTGGACTATGAGAAAGGGAGGAGGAGGGGATACCTCTCCATCGAGCAGTGTTACAAACACCTTAGTCCACGGAAATGGAAACGAACTTTTTCCGACGTCTGTACGTACTTCCTAAGATAAATAAAAGCTTTTAATGATAGCCAGACTACAATAAAAAAAAAATAAAGGCAGCTCGATACTGACTAACTGAACTGCGGGCTAGTAACATAATTACATTGACATCCTTTAATATAACTAGTAAATTATTGTGATTATTATATGTTGTACAAGTGTTCTGATTTTCATTAAAATGCTCATTAACATAAAATAATGTGCTCTATTACTGCCAGAGATCGACTAAATACCTGGACCAATTACCCCCTCCCACACACACACAAATAGTCCTGACGAAATATCAGGTTGGGTGATACATGAATGTGCAGGAGAGTTAACCAGACCAATATATTAGTATTCAAGGAATCCTTATATCAAGCAAAGCTACCTGATATTTGGAAGAACGCAAACATTGTTCCCCTGTTCAAGAAAAGGAATAGACAGAATCCACTCAACTACAGACCAGTATCACTGACCAGTGTTGTAAGATACTGGAAAAGCTGATAAGAAAAGCTTGGGTAAACCATCTACAAGAACACAATATAACAGAAAGGCAGCTCGGTTTTAAAAAGGGAAAATCATGTATTACTAATCTGTTAAGCTACTGTGATAGTTACAGAAACATTACAGATAAGAGAAGGATAGGTGGACAGTATCTATTTCGGTTTCAAGAAAGCATTTGACAGAGTACTGCACCAAAGACTTTTATGGAAAGTGTTCCATCAAGGATGTATCCAAGGCAACTTCTACTGTTGGATGCAGAATTTTCTCAGAAAAAGTGAAATGAAAACAGTATTAAGGGGAAATTACTCATCCTGGGGGGAAGTGACTAGAGGAGTTCCACAGGGCTCAGTGCTGGCACCAGTTTTGTTATTTGTATATATAAATGCGACAAAGTAACATTGGAAATGGAAGCTATCTAAATATGTTTGCGGATGATGCAAAAATACAAAGTAAAATACTAACAGGTTCTTGCAAAGACTGCAAGAGGAATTTCATAAGCTTCATGAATGGAGCAATACATGGCAAATAGAATTTAATGTGGACAAGCGTCATGTATTAAGTTTGGTAAAAGTGAGAAAAGACCAGATTGGGATTATAAGTTAGGAAGATCAACCTACATATATCAGAATGGGAGAAGGAGCTAGGAGTGATTATCATTATCAGACTATCTCTAGCTGACCAATCAGAGAGAAGGTACATAAGATGTATACATTGCATGCTAATATAAGAATAGGATTCACATATATATAAATGAAGACATGCTGAGAAAGAGAAAGATAAGAACATCATTCATCAGACCAACCCTGGCGTATGCATCAGTAGTCTGGAATCCTTATCTTAAAAACACATTGATAAGATTGAAAAAGTACAAAGGGCAGCTACAAGATGGGTAACAAGCTTAAGGGATCTAAGCTACAAAGCAAGACTAGAAAAACTGAATCTACCAACACTACAGGAGAGAAGGAAAAGAGGAGACATGATTATGCTAAATTAATGCATCTCAGGGAGAGAGAAAATAGACATAAATGAATATATAACCTATGGGGAAGTATCAGTAACAGGACACTGCAAAAAATTACATAAAAAGAGAGGCGATAGATAGGTAAGGAAATTCAGTTCCTCAAATAGGGCAATTGATCAATGGAATGCACTACCAAATGAAATAGTGTGTCCCAAAATTATTCATAAATTTAAGGATATGTATGGTACTATAAAAAGGGTTTAATACACAGGACAATACGAGCTGGACTCATTCCTGTAAAGATACAATTAGGTAAGAACAATTAGGTAAGAACACACACACACACACACACACACACACACACACACACACAATATATTTAACTCAAAACGTACTTAGGCTGAATACAAATTATTTTTAATTTCACGGTGTTAACCTTATATTTTTTTCAATAATTGTAGTTGATTTGGGGCCCCCTCAGAAATCTTGGGGGGCGAGCGCCCTTCGCTGCCCCCCCCCCCCAAATGACGCCCCTGCTTCGCTTACTTACATGCCTTGGCGAGTGTTCCGTTTGTACCGCAGTCTTGTATAGGGAAAAATGAATTGAAAATTGCCAACGAAAAAATAATAATGATGGTGCAGCACAGTTCACACAAGAGAACTAGCTTTCAGTTATATGTTCTTCAAACAACTTCCTTTTTCTCCGAAGGCTCATTATATAATTTACGTAACTGCAGCAAATTATATTGTCTATAAAGGTGTATAACTAGTAATGCACTGTAAATGCAAATTCAAATTTTAATGAAAGAAAAGCTGAGCCAAATGCTAATCGCCTACCAGAATATACTGCTGGCCAAGTCCAAGGTTTAGACCATATCTTGATACCCTGAATGATTAACTTTGATAGCTTATGCCGTTCATGAGATATAATGGTGCTAAAAGCGGTGGCTAAAAATTAGTTCACCTTTGGAAGCCATTTTGGTGACCTTGACCTTGGCCCTGAGTGCCTCTTTTCTAACTCGGCTAAGATTTTGGCCATATCTTGATACTCTGGATGATTCATGTTAATAGTTCATTCCGTTCATGAGATATAATGGGAACACACACACACACACACACACACACACACACACACACACACACACACACACACACACCAAGAGACTCTCAGCGGCAGGGAAAAACAGTATCATTCCGCCTTTTAAAGGCAGGCGATGAAAATGAAAACTGTTTTGGAATCTTACTGAAGGCCTTGTTTGTCTCTCTAATCCTTGGTGATGGGAAACCATGACAGGCTAACTGAGTGTGACTGCCATACAGGCGGATTAGTCCATAATAATGTGTTATGTATTCACGATTTTTTTTTTTTCAAGAGTACGAGTCGATCGGGCTGCTGTCAGTCATTCTCAACTCTTGGATGAAGGACAAAAGGCTTACAACACCCTGGTTTATGGCTCGAAGTGATAATGTATACTCGATCTAGCACCATACAGAAATAAGTGTTGGTTTTTGTTTGTTTATGCTGAGTTTTGCATGGATATGGATGCTACATATCCTCATCATAAAGGGGGTAATGACATGTTCTAATGCCGGATTGAGCCTCATCCCAAGATCATGCAGGATCCCAGTATCACCTAACAAAGATCCCTAACCCCCTTTCAGCTCGTTTACTGACCAAGAGTATTCAGAGTATAAAGCTGTTTAAGCTAGTAATCAAGGAGATCCATCACTACCTATGATCATGGGCTCAGCGAATTCAGTGGAACCATAGAAAACATTGAGGCTATGAGAGTCCCTCGGTTACGTCAGATGAAGCATATCTTTATTACACATTATATATTTATATGTGGATGCGAAGGCACGATAAGGCATCTTGCAATTAACAGAGAGACAGAATATATTCTTACACACCCACACCCATATACCACATTATATATATATATATATATATATATATATATATATATATATATATATATATATATATATATATATATATATATATATATATATATTTACGTCGCACCGTAAAACACCCGCATTAGTGTAGGGCTCGAACCCACTTCGCCACAGCAGGTCTAAATAGATGTCTGTCTGTCACCTAACTGTGAAGTTTTTCTTCTCAGAATCAAACGCCCCGACCTATTGCAGTGTGGGTGATGGAGAGTCACGATGATTGACAAATTGTTTACATATAAACTACAGGTTGAATAACGTCGTGCCGCAAATCACCCTCAGCAGTGTCGGGTTTGAACCCACCTCGCCACAGCAGATCTAAAAGAAGTGTGACCCTCACGTAATTATGACGTTTTTCTTTGCATCTCCACACCAATATTCTGAATGAAATCGTCTCAGCTAGTACGGTTAAAAAAAGGTCATAGGATTTATGTATTTGACTCGTTTTAGACAGAGACTCTACTATATATTTTACTCCTGTTATCTGCAGATGTCTTCTATACTTTATTCTTGTTATATCAAGATTATTTCATTCTGTTTAGGCTATATTTCACGACCTGAAGAGACTACAGATTTCAAGACTTCCCTCAGTGCAAAAGCTTCATTCTAAGAGTATACAACTGTCTGTTTTTAGTAATATAACATTCAGAAGGGATTTTAAAAATAAGTGGTCGTCGAAGTATTTTAAAATGAGAATTAAAATAATCTGTCTTGGATCAGTATTGTAGCAGAAAATATTATAATTTATTAGAATGAGGGAATTAAAAACAGTCTCCAGTAAAATCTCTTACTTGTATATGGAGGTGAGATGAGCAGAGAGGCAACGATTTCAACTGCTGAAGTGCTCTTCACTTCCCGCTGCTTCTGTACCTGGTGAGGCGTGGAACACAAATGTGCTCTTACCAACTGGGGTGATCCAAGTTATTACAAGGGAAGGGGCGGTGGTGGACCTCCGACCCCTCCCCTCCCCCATCTCTCTCTCTCTCTCTCTCTCTCTGGGATTCACTTCCACACACTGCCACCGTTAATATGGTTAGGAGTTTGATATTTCTGTGTGTGTGTGTGTGTGTGTGTGTGTGTGTGAGTGTGTGTGTGTGTGTGTGTGTGTGTGTGTGTGTGTGTGTGTGTGTGTGTGTGTGTGTGTGTGTGTGTGTGAGAGAGAGAGAGAGAGAGAGAGAGAAATGCATTTTTCCAACATCATCATCATCATCATCACTCATGATTTCTGACCTCATACGTCTCTCATATTGACGGTGTTGGTGAAGGCGTTGTCTACTACATTTTGCAAATCCTATCCTAAACCAAATAAAAACATGTAACGTTAAATATGAATAAATAAGAATGACGACATCGCTGGTAATGGGTTAAGGGTTCGTATTCTCCTCGGTTAAGGAAGCTCCCTAATACATCTTCCATAGCTATGTATTTCTGGAAACGGTTGACTAATATCTTTTTGTACATTGTTTACGCTGAGCCTACTGATATTAAAATGATTTAAGTATCATAGAAGAGGACGACAAGGTTTAGTAAACAAAATCAATCGCTTGGGAAGAGGTCTTAGGGAGCTTCCTTAACAGGCGAGAATGCGGGCCAAGGTGTAATATGGTAAAGTTGATCATTCAGAAGTGCTGCGCAGTGTCCGATACCAGCGAGAAAACGACTGATCTTATAGGCTCGTCGGATAGGATTTAACCGCTTCATCATAACGTACTCTCTGCTTTATTATTGCTATCGACACGCGATTTTATGCAGGCTACGAAACACTTTTTGAATGGTACCTGTTAACTCTCTTACTCTGTATTTCCTACTGCCTGTGACCTCCAGTCTTTTAAACGCAGCGTGTCCAGGCATCTCGAAATGAACGGATATTTACTGTAATTCGGCTCTCTCTTATGTTTTTACTTTCCCTTGGAGGAAACAGTCTTGCTGCCTTTGGTTTCTTCTTACTTGTTTCTCTCTCTCTCTCTCTCTCTCTCTCTCTCTTTATATATATATATATATATATATATATATATATATATATCTATATCTATATAGGATAGAAGTACTGTCACCACTTTGATCCTCTGACCACAATCTCATCAAAGCCTCATTAGTCAGCCTCCCCAAACCTCCCTGTTCTGAACGTGTCATGGCGACTCGTTGGCACTTTCTTAGGGCAAACTGAGATGGATTTAGACATTATATTGCTGACATTCCATGGCAGTTTTTCTTCTCTAGTGATTTCATCTCTACCCAGTCCCACATTAATGACTTAAAACTAGCTGGTGTGGACTTATTCATGCCAAGCAAACAGTTCACTAAAAGATCGAACTCTTCAAAATCGTTTAATAAAAAATGTGGCAGAGCAACGTCCCAAAAGTCATTAGCATATAACGTTTACTTAAGAGAAAAAACATCTGAATCACTGTCAGTTTGAAATTGCTTGAAACCATGCAAGAGCTGTAATAAATCTCGCCAAATCAAACTTTCTTCGAAACCAAGCATCAAAACCACTTAACAACCCTAATGACAATTCTGGTTAACTCTCAATTCTTTCAATAATAACTTTAACAAGTCATCATCCATTTCTGCATTAAAATCTTCAGATGGCAACATTACAAATGACCCGCATGGGAAAGAGAATGTCTTTGCCAGTACATTTGCCAGAAATTCTACCTAAGAGGAAGTCAGCCACAACGTCCCAGTACCAGAATTTGACTCTCCTGGAACTGTTCCAATTAAAATACTGACTAGATACGTAAAATCCATCCAAGATAATTTACCAGCCAACAAGCTCCAGGCCCAGATGGAATTCCACCAATTGTTTTTAAAAAGTGTTCCCCTGAACTTGCCTCTGTTCTAGCTCAGTTATTCAGACTATGCATAAGTACTTCTTCATTCACTAATTCATAGAAAGAACCCAATATCCACCCAATTCCAAAGCAAGGAAGTTCCTCTGACTACTTTTATTACAGATCAATAGCTATCACATCTTCTATGGTAAAGTATTTGAAATTGTAATTAATCAGCACATAGTTAAAGTGGAGGGACTGTAAGAAAATGTTCTGGAAAGAGGTGAAAAGAGTAAGACAGGGTGGAAGTGAAGTTAGCAGGGGAGTGAAAGATAAAAATGGTAGATTACTAGTGGAGAAGGGAGAAAAAGTGAGCAGATGGCGAGAACACTTTAAGGAATTGTTGAACGTAGAGGATGGAAGTAATGCGAGTATAAGTGGCTGGGGAATGACTGAGAGAAGGAGGGAGGTGAGAAGACAGGAAGAAATCAGTAGGATAGAAGTTGTGGAGCCAATGAAGAAAGTTAAATCGGGGAAAGCCCCAGGAATTGATGGAGTGTGTGGTGAAATGCTGAAGCATGGGGGAGAGATAGTAGTAGAATGGATGTGGAAGATGTGCGGATTAGCCTGGGAGGAAGGTAGAGTCCCGGAGGATTGGAAGTCAGGTATAATTATTCCTTTGTACAAAGGAAAAGGGGAAAAAGAAGTGTGTGGTAATCATAGGGGCATTTGTCTTCTTAGTATAATAGGAAAAGTGTATGGTAGGATACTTATTGACAGAGTTAGAGAAAGAACAGAGAAATTAGTTGGAGAAGAACAGGGAGGCTTTAGGAAGGGAAGAAGTTGTGTAGATCAGATATTCATTCTTAGATCTTTAGTGGAAAAGTTTCTAGAGAAGGGAAAGAAGTTGTATGCGGCTTTCATGGATTTGGAGAAAGCATATGACAGGGTGGATAGACAAGGATTCTGGAAAGTGTTAAGAATATATGGAGTAGATGGGAAATTGTTGAATGCTGTGAAGAGTAGGTACGATGGTGCGAAGGCTGCAGTGCGTGTGGATGGTGAACTAAGTGAATTTTTCTCTTTGAAAGTTGGGTTGAAACAAGGATGTGTCATGTCTCCATGGTTGTTCAATCTGTACATGGATGGGGTAATAAAAGAGGTACAAGGTAGGGTAGTGGATGTTGGAGTGGCCCTGGTGAGAGAGGCTAGTGTTTGGAAACTCCCTGTACTGTTGTTTGCAGATGATACTGTGTTGTTGAGTGAAGACGAAGGGGAGCTGCAAGGCTTGGTGGATGAGTTTGGGAGAGTGTGTAAGAAACGGAATCTGAAGGTGAATGTAGGGAAGAGTAAAGTGATGGTCTTTGAGAGAGGTGAAGTCAGTGAATGTACAGAGAGGTTGGATGGTGAGGAATTGGAAAATGTGAGTACGTTTAAGTACTTGGGTAGTGTGATGAGTAACGAGGGAGGTTTGGAGGGTGAAGTGTGCTTGAAAGGGTACAGCAGGGAAGAAAGGTTGCTGGTTCTTTGAAAGCAGTGATAAGAAACAGGGAAGTGAGCATGGAAGTGAAAAAGTTACTACATGACAGTATTGTGATACCAACTCTAACGTACGGAAGTGAAGCTTGGACGTTGTTGGAAGGACACAAGTCAAGAGTGAGAGCAGTGGAAATGAGTTATTTAAGAGGAGCCTGTGGAGTCACATGGAGAGATAGGCTGACGAATGAGGATATAAAGGAACGTTGTGGTGTTGATGTGGATGTGATAGGGAGCGTTATGAGGAACACACTGAGGTGGTTTGGCCATGTGGAGAGGATGGAGGGTGAAAGACTGACGAAGAGAGTGTATGTGAGTGAGGTGGATGGGGGAAGAGGGAGGGGGAGGCCGAGGATGAGATGGAGGGATGGGGTGGAGAGGTATATGAGAGAGGGGTGTGTGAGTTGGGAGCAGGGCAGTGAAATGGCGGGGGACAGGGCGACTTGGAGGCGATTTGTTTGTGGCCACCCCAAACGGGATTGAGGCGTCTGGCAATAGATGGATAGATAGATAGTTAAACACCTTGAATCCAACAACTTAATTAGTGATAGACAATATGGTTTTTGCCACGAAAGATCCACAATTGACATACCCAATTTCCTGATTCATACCATCAATCAATCAATTGACCAACAAGGAGAAACTCATGCAGTAGCCGTTGATATTTCTAAAGCTTTCTACAAAGTGTGGCACCATTCCCTGCTGTCCAAACTCCCTTGCTATGGACTAATGTCTTTTGTTTCTCTGCTTTCCTCATATCTTAGTGACAGAAAAATAAGAGTAAAAGTAGATGATGTATATACCAATCTCCACTCAGTTAACGCCGGCGTGCCACTAGGATCAGTTCTGGCACCAACCGTATTCCTCGTTCATATTAATGATCTCCTATCTGTCACCCACAATCCCATCCATTCATATGTAGATGACTCAACACTTCACAGCTCACTTACACTCAAAAGACGCATTTACAAAGTTTAATATCTCTAACTCTCAAATCACCACAGCCATCTCCATAAATCAAGACTTATCTAAGTTCATTGAATGCGGACAAATCAACCTTATCTCATTTAATACTACTAAAACCAAATATGTACAGTTACCAGTAGAGAGATATTGCCAGATCCGTATATTGCCTTCAGTACTACTAATATTCTCTTCTCCAAAAGTATTGAAATTCTCGGTGTTTCACTTAACAATGCATTCAACTGGACTTCTCATGTCAGATCACATCCTAAAACCGTCTCAAAGAAACTTGGATTGTTGTACAGAGTCCGTAACCTTTTCACTGACTAGCAGTAAGCTATAATTTATGATCCATTTGAGCTCTGAGCCTGAATATTGTCCACCCTTCTGGAATGGATGTGGAGAGGCTGCACTAAAACTAGACAAAATTCAGAACATAGCTGTTGGAATTGTTTATATCCCTGCTATTTTAAATAAACTACCTCCCCTGCAAGTAAGGAATGTTGCCTCCCTTACATTATTTTACAGATACTTTAATGGCAAATGCTCACACGAAGTTGCGTCCATTGTGCCACCTCTCCATGCCTTCCCTCGTGCTACACGGGCATCTGATGGCGCTCATGACTGGAATGTCACACAGTCATATTGCAGAACTTCTGCCTCTCAGAATTCTTTTATTCCCCGAACTGTATCTCTCTGGAACTCGCTTCTCCAGAGATGTTTTCCCCCAGATTTCAACCTACAACTGTTCAAGTCCAACTGTTACAGATATTTTATGAATGGAGGATGTCAGTAATCTGGTGTATGGATTTTTTCATTTGTATTTCCTTCCTCTGTTCTGTTTTATATATATATATATATATATATATATATATATATATATATATATATATATATATATATATATATATATATATATATATATATATATATTATGGCCCTTGTTGCAAGGACACAAGTAACAGTGAGAGCAGTGTAAATGAGTTACTGTATTTATAAAGAGAATGTGGAGTTACATGGAGGGACAGCCTGACAAATCAGTAAGTGAAAGAGAGTTTTGGTGTGTATGTGGATGTGATAGAAACGTTTAGAAGAAATATACTGAGATGTTTTTGGCCATAAGGAGAGGATGGAAAATGAGAGACTAACGAAGAGAGTGTATGTGAGTGAGATGAAGGGGAGGGGAGAGAGGGATGGGAAGACCGAGGATGAGAAGGGATGGAGTGGAAAGGCATATGAAAGGGGGAGGGGGTAATTTTGGGGAAGGGCAGCGAAACGACAAGGGACAAGGCGACATGTAGGTGACTTGTTTGTAGCCACCCCATACGGGATTACGAGGTCTGGCTGTAGATACATGGACAGATGATGATGATGATGATAAAAGCAAGAATAATAACAAGAGCAACATCAACAGTGAAATGGCGGGGGACAGTGGGACGTGGAGGCGATTTGTTTGTGGCCACCCTGTATAAGGGATTAAGGCGTCTGGCAAAAGATAGATAGATAAAATATCAACACCAAAAACTTCACAAACGACAGTGACAACGAGAACAGCAACAACGTGAAAGTGCTTAGAGAGTGCATACCTTCGCCAGTGCCATTGCAGGATCAGGATCAGGATCAGGATTAGGATCCGTCCCAAAATGTAATAATTCTTCCTTGGCGAGTGGCCCGCCCTTCCACAAAATTTCACTGAAATTACTTTTGGAGACATCGAGTAGACAAACACCCAAAAATACTGGTTCAGAATGATGATCCGGATCACCCTCCCCCCCCAAAAAAAAAAAAATCTAGAGGATTTTTCCTTGAGCCATACCCTACCTCTCCAAAAAATATCAGCAAACTCCGTTCATAACTTTTTGGGCAATGCTGCTGACAACAAATAGACAAATGAAACTGTCACAGGCAGAGTGTTTGCCGAAGTTTTCATTGGCGTGTAGACAGTCATTTGGCAAAATTTTCTAGCTTAGTTTATACCGGCTTGTAAGCAGTCATTTAACGAATTTTTTCGCGATTCATTGCGAATCACTGGGTGGCTTTAGTAAGCTAAAAATTGAAGTGGCAGGTGTGTCAGACGTTTCTCTTCAAATACGTAAGGAAAAAGTCGATTTTGCAAATTTCAGAAAATGGTGCCGTGCCCGGTCAGTAGGTCCTGACAATTTCCGGCCCCACGGCTCTACCACCCGCTCTTCTTTCCCCACCATTCTTTCCCTCCTTTACCTCCCTTCTTCCTCCCTCTTCCCCCCTCTTCCCCCACCCCATCTCCCCCATACTCCCCCCCTCTTTCCACTCTTCCCCCTCTTTCACTACCCACTTTCCCCCCTCTTTCACACCCCTCTTTCCCCCTCCTTCTTTCTCCTCCCTCTATCCCCCTCCCTTCTTCCTCCCTTATTTCTCCCTCCTCTTTCCTTCCACCCCCTTTCCCACAATTTCCTCCATCTTTCCCCTCTCATATTCCCTCTCTTTCCCCTCTAATTCCTCCTTCTTTCCTTTCCCCTCTTTTCTCCCCTTTTCCTCCCTCTCCTCTTATCAGCCAGCCTTTCTCCCCCCCCCTCTTTCTCCATTCTTTTCCCTCCCTCCTTTCCCCCCTCTTTTCTTACTCTGCCCCCTTTTTGCCCCCCCTATTTCCCCCTCTTTTCTCTCTTTCCCTCCACTATCCCCCTCCTTTCCCTCCCGCTTCCTCCCCTCTTTCCCCCCCCTCTTTGCCCCCTCTTTCCCCTCACTTTCCCCCTATTTCCCCTTCCTTCCTCTTTCTTTCCTCCATATTTTCTCCCCTCCCTTTCCCCTCTCTCCTCCCCGTTTTTCCCTCCTCTTTTCCCTCCCCACTTTCCCCTTCCGTCTTTCTCTCCATCTTTCTCCCATCTTTCCCCTCCCCTCTTTCCCCCTCTTGCCCCCCTCTTCCCCCTTCTTCCCTCTTCTACCCCCTTCCTGTTTTGCTTTTCTCTTCCCCTCCTTTCCTCCCCCTCTCCCCCTATCCCCTTCTCTTCTCCCATCATCTTCCCCCTCCATTCCCCCCTCTACCCTTCCCTCCTCCCTATCCCTCTTCCCCCTCCCTCTTCCCCCTTTTCTTCCCCTTTTCTTCAACCTTCTTCTCCTGTTCTTCCCTCCCTCTTTTCCCCCTTCCTTTCTTCTTTCCCCCCTTTCTTTCCACCCTCTTCCCCATCCCCTCTTCCCCCCTTCTTCCTGTCCTCTCTTCCCTCTTCCCTCATCTCTCCTTCGTCCCCCCTTCTCTTCCCTCCTCTTCTCCCCTTTTCTCCCCATTTGCCCTCCTCCCTTCATCCCCCTCTTCTTCCCCCCCCTCTTCCCCCTCTCTTGCCCCATGTTGTGCTTCCTGCTCTCTCTCTCTCTCTCTCTCTCTCTCTCTCTCTCTCTCTCTCTCTCTCTCTCTCTCTCCCCAGGATTATTATTACATATTGTCCCGTTGCAGTCAATCTACAGGTCTTACAGCACAAAGTCCACCATTGAGGGACTTCAACCCCCCACCCTCCCCAGGGCCTTTGCCCGAGTTTGATGAAAGCCAGTTGGCTTCCAGGGTTTATTGATATCTACGTTTTTATTTTTTACAGAAAGATTATCGCAAAAGTATAAACCTGTAGATTGGGGACAGCCAGGCAGACAAATAAACATACGGAACCGTCCAACATGCTTGCCGAATCTCTCGATTCCGGCAAGCAACAAACCAGTGCTGGCAAAAACATAACCTCCTTGGCGGCGGTAACAACAACGACGACGACGCCCACGACAACGACGAGAATAACAACGACAACGGTGACGACAACAACGACAGCAACAACGACAACACAGCAACAACGACAACACAGCAACAACAACACAATAATAACGACAACACAACAACAACGACAACACAACAACAACGACAACGACAACGACAATGTCAACAACAACAACGACAACACAACAACAACGACAACACAACAACAACGACAAGACAACAACAACAACAACAACGACAACGACAATGTCAACAACAACGACAACACAACAACAACGACAACACAACAACAACAACAACACAACAACAACGACAACACAACAACAACGACAACACAACAACAACGACAACACAACAACAACGACAATACAACAACAACGACAACACAACAACAACGACAACACAACAACAACGACAACACAACAACAACAACACAACAACAACAACACAACAACAACGACAACACAACAACAACGACAACACAACAACAACAACAACGACAACACAAAAACAACGACAACACAACAACAACGACAACACAACAACAACGACAACACAACAACAACGACAACGACAATGTCAACAACAACAACGACAACACAAAAACAAAGACAACACAACAACAACGACAACACAACAACAACGACAACACAACAACGACAACACAACAACAACGACAACACAACAACAACACAACAACAACAACAACACAATAACAACGACAACACAATAACAACGACAACACAACAACAACGACAACACAACAACAACGACAACACAACAACGACAACACAACAACAACGACAACACGACAACAACGACAACACAACAACAACGACAACACAACAACAACAACAACGACAACAACAACAACAACAACAACAACGACAACACAAAAACAACGACAACACAACAACAACGACAACGACAATGTCAACAACAACAACGACAACACAACAACAACGACAACACAACAACAACGACAACACAACAACAACGACAACACAACAACAACAACAACACAATAACAACGACAACACAAAAACAACGACAACACGACAACAACGACAACACGACAACAACGACAACACGACAACAACGACAACACAACAACAACGACAACACAACAACAACGACAACACAACAACAACGACAACACAACAACAACGACAACACAACAACGACAACACAACAACGACAACACAACAACAACGACAACACAACAACAACGAAAACACAACGACAACACAACAACAACGACAACACAACAAGGACAACACGACAACAAGGACAACACGACAACAACAACAACACGACAACAACAACAACACGACAACAACAACAACACAACAACAACGACAACACAACAAGGACAACACGACAACAACAACAACAACGACAACAACAACGACAACACAACAACACAACAACAACGAAAATGTCAACAACAACGACGAGAGCAACAATAACAACGACAACAACAACATTAATGGCAACAACAACAACAACAACAATAACAGCGACAACACAACGACGACGACAACGACGATGACAACGATGACGAAACAACAACGACGACAACAACAACGCAATGACAACAACAACGACAACCACAAGGAAGACGTTGACAATTACAGCGGCAAGAACGATGACGACGACAAGAGCATCAACAACCCCCTCAAGACAAAGACGATAAGAACAACGACCACGACAACGACAACAAGAACAATGACGAAGACAAGAGCATGAAAAATTACGACGACGACGAAAGGCGACTTTAATATCAAGAGCGGCGACTACAACAACAACAACAACAACAACGGTGGCAAAAACGAGAACGGCTACAACAACAACTGCAACAAGACAACAGCAGCGACGACGATAATAACTAAGACAACAACAACAACAACAACAACAACAACTGCAACAACTGCAACAAGACAACAGCAGCGACGACGATAATAACTAAGACAACAACAACAACAACAACAACAACAACTGCAACAAGACAACAGCAGCGACGACGATAATAACTAAGACAACAACAACAACAACAACAACAACAACTGCAACAAGACAACAGCAGCGACGACGATAATAACTAAGACAACAACAACAACAACAACAACAGTAAGAGTGACGGCGACAGCAGCAACAACAACAACAACAATGAAGACGACTTTAAATACGGCGACCACGACATAAACAACAACGAAAACAACACCAACAACGGCGATGACATAACAATAACAACTAAAACGACGATAACGACGAAGACAACACCAGCAACGACGATGACAAGTATAAAGTCAACATCGACGGTGCCAGCAACAGCGACAACGACGAGACGACGACGACGACAACGACCATGATGACGACAACGACGACGACGACGACGATACCAATGACGACG